>NW_027517254.1:0-46298 GCF_048772815.1 Callospermophilus lateralis
TAGGCACAGACTGTGAAAAGCACTTTCATTGAGATGGGTTGCCAAGCTTCTAAGAAATAACGAGTTTCCAAAATACCAACAAATATATTTTCACCCAATCTTGATGATACTTGGTGGTAATGATCAGTACACAAATCCCACTTGGCTCACCAAATTTTGTTCTTCTAGGTTGAAGCGTTCGTCTACAGTAGCAGTTTTTATATTTAGATTTCCCTGTGTTCTCTCCTATATAGATAGATGAATTTGGAACTCTAAATCCAACATGGTGTGTAGTAGCTCTTTGAAACTTGACAAAATAAAGGAGTTCTCAGTTTTGTCTCTATGGTTTGTTTCCTCTTCAAGTAGCCCTAGGCACAGACTGTGGAAAAGTACTTTCATTGAGATGGGTTGAGAAACTTCTAAGAAATAACGAGTTTCAGATATACCAGCAAATATTTTTTCACCCAATCTTGATGATACTTGTTGGTAATGATCAGTACACAAATCCCACTTGGCTCACCAAATTTTCTTCTTCTTGGTTGAAGCGTTCGTCTACAGTAGCAGTTTTTATATTTATGTTTCCCTCTGTTCTCTCCTATATAGATATATGAATTTGGAACTTTAATTCCAACATGTTTTGTAGTAGCTATTTGAAACTTGACAAAATAAAGGAGATCTCAGTTTTTTCTCTATGGTTTGTTTCCTCTTCAAGTAGCCCTAGGCACAGACTGTGGAAAAGCACTTTCATTGAGAGTGGTTGTCAAGCTTCTAAGAAATTACAAGTTTTTGAAATACCAGCAAATATTTTTTCACCCAATCTTGATGATACTTGTTGCTAATGATCAGTACACAAATCCCACTTGGTTCAACAAATTTTGTTCTTCTAGGTTGAAGCGTTCGTCTACAGTAGCAGTTTTTATATTTAGGTTTCTCTCTGTTCTCTCCTGTATAGATAGATGAATTTGGAACTCTAAATCCAACATGGATTGTAGTAGCTCTTTGAAACTTGACAAAATAAAGGAGTTCTCAGGTTTGTCTCTATGGTTGGTTTCCTCTTCAAGTAGCCCTAGGCACAGACTGTGGAAAAGCACTTTCATTGAGAGGGGTTGCCAAGCTTCTAAGAAATTACGAGTTTCCGAAATACCAGCAAATATTTCTTCACCCAATTTTGATGATTATTGGTGGTAATGATCAGTACACAAATCCTACTTGGCTCACCAAATTTTGTTCTTCTAGGTTGAAGCGATCGTCTACAGTAGCAGTTTTTATATTTAGGTTTCCCTGTGTTCTCTCCTATTTAGATAGATGAATTTGGAACTCTAAATCCAACATGGATTTTAGTAGCTATTTGAAACTTGACAAAATAAAGGAGTTCTCAGTTTTGTCTCTATGGTTTGTTTCCTCTTCAAGTAGCCCTAGGCACACACTGTGGAAAAGCACTTTCATTGAGAGGGGTTGCCAAGCTTCTAAGAAATAACGAGTTTCCGAAACACCAGCAAATATTTTTTCACCCAATCTTGATGATACTTGTTGCTAATGATCAGTACACAAATCCCACTTGGCTCACCAAATTTTGCTCTAGGTTGAAGCGTTCGTCTACAGTAGCAGTTTATATATTTAGGTTTCCCTCTGTTCTCTCCTATATAGATAGATGAATTTGGAACTCTAAATCCAACATGGTTTGTAGTAGCTCGTTGAAACTTGACAAAATAAAGGAGTTCTCAGTTTTCTCTCTATGGTTTGTTTCCTCTTCCAGTAGCGCTAGGCACAGACAGTGAAAAGCACTTTCATTGAGATGGGTTTCCAAGCTTCTAAGAAATAACGAGTTTCCAAAATACCAGCAAATATATTTTCACCCAATCTTGATGATACTTGGTGGTAATGATCAATACACAAATCCCACTTGGCTCACCCAATTTTGTTCTTCTAGGTTGAAGCGTTCGTCTACAGTAGCAGTTTTTATATTTAGGTTTCCCTGTGTTCTCTCCTATATAGATAGATGAATTTGGAACTATAATTCCAACATGTTTTGTAGTAGCTCTTTGAAACTTGACAAAATAAAGGAGTTCTCAGTTTTGTCTCTATGGTTTGTTTCCTCTTCAAGTAGCCCTAGGCACAGACTGTGGAAAAGTACTTTCATTGAGATGGGTTGAGAAGCTTCTAAGAAATTACAAGTTTCCGAAATACCAGCAAATATTTTTTCACCCAATCTTGATGATACTTGTTGGTAATGATCAGTACACAAATCCCACTTGGTTCAACAAATTTTGTTCTTCTAGGTTGAAGCGTTCGTCTACAGTAGCAGTTTTTATATTTAGGTTTCTCTCTGTTCTCTCCTGTATAGATAGATGAATTTGGAACTCTAAATCCAACATGGATTGTAGTAGCTCTTTGAAACTTGACAAAATAAAGGAGTTCTCAGGTTTGCCTCTATGGTTTGTTTCCTCTTCAAGTAGCCCTAGACACAGACTGTGGAAAAGCACTTTCATTGAGAGGGGTTGCCAAGCTTCTAAGAAATTACGAGTTTCCGATATACCAGCAAATATTTTTTCACCCAATCTTGATGATGCTTGTTGCTAATGATCAGTACACAAATTCCACTTCGCTCACCAAATTTTGTTCTTCTAGTTTGAAGCTTTCGTCTACAGTAGCAGTTTTTATATTTAGGTTTCCCTCTGTTCTCTCCTATATAGATAGATGAATTTGGAACTCTAAATATAACATGGTTTTTAGTAGCTCTTTGATACTTGACAAAATAATGGAGTTCTCAGTTTTGTCTCTATGGTTTGTTTCCTCTTCAAGTAGCCCTAGGCACAGACGGTGGAAAAGCACTTTCATTGAGAGGGGTTGCCAAGCTTCTAAGCAATTACGAGTTTCCAAAATACCAGCAAATATTTTTTCACCTAATCTTGATGATACTTGTTGGTAATGATCAGTACACTAATCCTACTAGGCTCACCAAATTTTGTTCTTCTAGGTTGAAGCGTTCGTCTACAGTAGCAGTTTTTATATTTAGGATTCCCTGTGTTCTCTCTTATTTAGTTAGATGAATTTGGAACTCTAAATCCAACATGGTTTTTAGTAGCTCTTTGAAACTTGACAAAATAAAGGAGTTCTCAGTTTTGTCTCTATGGTTTGTTTCCTCTTCAAGTAGCCCTAGGCACACACTGTGGAAAACCACTTTCATTGAGAGGGGTTGCCAAGCTTCTAAGAAATAACAAGTTTCCGAAATACCAGCAAATATTTTTTCACCCAATCTTGATGATACTTGTTGCTAATGATCAGTACACAAATCCCACTTGGCTCACCAAATTTTGTTCTTCTAGGTTGAAGCGTTCGTCTACAGTAGCAGTTTTTATATTTAGGTTTCCCTCTGCTCTCTCCTATTTAGATAGATGAATTTGGAACTCTAAATCCAACATGGTTCTTAATAGCTCTTTGAAACTTGACAAAATAAAGGAGTTCTCAGTTTTGTCTCTATGGTTTGTTTCCTCTTCAAGTAGCCCTAGGCACAGACTATGGAAAAGCACTTACATTGAGAGGGGTTGCCAAGCTTCAAAGAAATTACGAGTTTCCGAAATACCAGCAAATATTTTTTAAACCTATCTTGATGATACTTGGTGGTAATGATCAGTACACAAATCCCTCTTTTCTCACCAAATTTTGTTCTTCTAGGTTGAAGCGTTCGTCTACAGTAGCAGTTTTTATATTTAGGTTTCCCTCTGTTCTCTCCTATATAGATAGATGAATTTGGAACTCTAAATCCAACATGGTTTGTAGTATCTCTTTGAAACTTGACAAAATAAAGGAGTTCTCAGTTTTTTCTCTATGGTTAGTGTCGTCTTCAAGTACCCCTAGGCACAGACTGTGGAAAGCACTTTCATTGAGAGGGGTTGCCAAGCTTCTAAGAAATAACGAGTTTCCAAAATACCAGCAAATATTTTTTCACCCAATCTTGATGATACTCGGTGGTAATGATCAGTACACAAATCCCACTTGGCTCACCAAATTTTGTTCTTCTAGGTTGATGCGTTCATCTAGAGTAGATGTTTTTATATTTAGGTTTCACTCTGTTCTCTCATATATAGATAGATGAATTTGGAACTCTAAATCCAACATGGTTTGTAGTAGCTATTTGAAACCCGAAAAAATAAACTAGTTCTCAGTTTAGTCTCTATGGATTGTTTACTCTTCAAAAGCCCTAGGCACAGAGTGTGGAAGCACTTTCATTGAGATGGGTTGCCAAGCTTCTAAGAAAGAACGAGTTTAGAAAATACCAGCAAATATTTTTTCACCCAATCTTGATGATACTTGATGGTAATGATCAGTACACAAATCCAACTTTTCTCACCCAATTTTGTTCTTCTAGGTTGAAGCGTTCGTCTACAGTAGCTGTTTTTTTATTTAGGTTTTCCTCTGTTCTCTCCTATATGGATAGATGAATTTGGAACATCTAAAAACAACACGGTTTGTAGTAGCTGTTTGAAACTTGACAAAATAAAGGAGTTCTCAGTTTTGTCTCTATGGTTTGTTTCCTCTTCAAGTAGCCCTAGGCACCGACTGTGGAAAAGCACTTTCATTGAGAGGGGTATCCAAGCTTCGAAGAAATTACGAGTTTCCGATATACCAGCAAATATTTTTTCACCCAATCTTGATGATGCTTGTTGCTAATGATCAGTACACAAATCCCACTTGGCTCACCAAATTTTGTTCTTCTAGGTTGAAGCGTTCGTCTACAGTAGCAGTTTTTATATTTAGGTTTCTCTCTGTTCTCTCATATATAGATAGATGAATTTGGAACTCTAAATCCAACATGGTTTGTAGTAGCTCTTTGAAACTTGACAAAATAAAGGAGTTCTGAGTTTTGTCTGTATGGTTTGTTTCCTCTTCAAGTAGCCCTAGGCACAGACTGTGGAAAAGCACTTTCATTGAGAGGGGTTGCCAAGCTTCTAAGAAATAACGAGTTTCCGAAATACGAGCAATTATTTTTTCACCCAATCTTGATGATACTTGTTGCTAATGATCAGTACACAAATCCCACTTGGCTCACCAAATTTTGTTCTTCTAGGTTGAAGCGCTTGTCTACAGTAGCAGTTTTTATATTTAGGATTCTCTCTGTTCTCTCCTAAACAGATAGATGAATTTGGAATTCTAAATCCAACAGGGATTGTAGTAGCTCTTTGAAACATGACAAAAAAAGGAGTTCTCAGTTTTGTCTCTATGGTTTGTTTAATCTTCAAGTAGGCCTAGGCACAGACTGTGGAAAAACACTTTCATTGAGAGGGGTTGCCAAGCTTTTTAGAAATAACGAGTTTCCGAAATACCAGCAAATATTTTTTCACCAAATCTTGATGATACTTGGTGGTAATGATCAGTACACCAATCCCATTTGGCTCACCAAATTTTCTTCTACTAGTTTGAAGCTTTCGTCTACAGTAGCAGTTTTTATATTTAGGTTTCCCTCTGTTCTCTCCTATATAGATAGATGAATTTGGAACTCTAAATCCAACATGGTTTGTAGTAGCTCTTTGAAACTTGACAAAATAAAGGAGTTCTCAGTTTTGTCTCCATGGTTTGTTTCATCTTCAAGTAGCCCTATGCACAGACTGTGGAAAGCACTTTCATTGAGATGGGTTGACTATCTTCTAAGAAATAATGAGTTTCCAAAATACCAGCAAATATTTTTTCACCCAATCTTGATGATACTTGGTGGTAATGATCAGTACACCAATCCCACTTGGCTCACCAATTTTGTTCTTCTAGGTTGAAGCGTTCGTCTACAATAGCAGTTTTTTTATTAAGGTTTCCCTGTTCTCTCTTATATAGATAGATGAATTTGGAACTCTAAATCCAACATGGTTTGTAGTAGCTCTTTGAAACTTGACAAAATAAAGGAGTTCTCAGTTTTGTCTCTATGGATTGTTTTCTCTTCAAGTAGCCCTAGGCACACACTGTGGAAAAGCCCTTTCATTGAGAGGGGTTGCCAAGCTTCTAAGAAATAACGAGTTTCCGAAATACCAGCAAATATTTTTTCACCCAATCTTGATGATACATGGTGGTAATGATCAGTACACAAATCCCACTTGGATCACCAAATTTTGTTCACCTAGGTTGAAGCGTTCGTCTACAGTAGCAGTTTTTATATTTAGGTTTCCCTCTGTTCTCTCGATATAGATATATGAATTTGGAACTCTAAATCCAACATGGTTTGTAGTAGCTCTTTGAAACTTGACATAATAAAGGAGTTCTCAGTTTTGTCTCTATGGTTTGTTTCCTCTTCAAGTAGCCCTTGGCACAGACTGTGAAAAGCACTTTCATTGAGAGTCGTTGCTAAGCTTCTAAGAAATTACGAGTTTCCGAAATACCAGCAAATATTTTTTCACCCAATCTTGATGATACTTGGTGGTAATGATCAGTACACAATTCCCACTTGGCTCACCAAATTTTGTTCTTCTAGGTTGAAGCGTTCGTCTACAGTAGCAGTGTTTATATTTAGGTTTCCCTCTGTTCTCTCCTATATAGATAGATCAATTTGGAACTCTAAATCCAACATGGTTTTTAGTAACACTTTGAAACTTGACAAAATAAAGGAATTCTCAGTTTTGTCTCTATGGTTTGTTTCCTCTTCAAGTAGCCCTAGGCACAGACTGTGGAAATGCACTTTCATTGAGAGGGGTTGTCAAGCTTCTAAGAAATTAGGAGTTTCCGAAATACCAGCAAATATTTATTCACCCAATCTTCATGATACTTGGAGGTAATGATCAGTACACAAATCCCACTTGGCTCACCAAATTTTGTTGATCTAGGTTGAAGCGTTCGTCTACAGTAGCAGTTTTTATATTTAGGTTTCACTCTGTTCTCTCCTATATAGATAGATAAATTTGGAACTATAAATCCAACATGGTTTGTAGTAGCTCTTTGAAACTTGAAAAAATAAAGTTTTTCTCAGTTTTGTCTCTATGGTTTGTTTCCTCTTCAAGTAGCCCTAGGCACAGACTTTGGAAAAGCACTTTCATTGCGAGGGGTTGCCAAGCTTCTAAGAAATAACGAGTTTCCGAAATACCAGCAAATATTTTTTCACCCAATCTTGATGATATCTTGCTAATGATCAGTACACAAATCCAACTTGGCTCACCAAATTTTGTTCTTCTAGGTTGAAACGTTCGTCTACAGTGGCAGTTTTTATATTTAGGTTTCACTCTGTTCTCTCCTATATAGATAGATGAATTTGGAACTCTAAATCCAACATGGTTTGTAGTAGCTCCTTGAAACTTGAAAAAATAAAGGAGTTCTCAGTTTTGTCTCTATGGTTTGTTTCCTCTTCACGTAGCCCTATGCACAGACTGTGGAAAAGCACTTTCAGTGAGAGGGTTTGCCAAGCTTATAAGAAATTACGAGTTTCGAAATACCAGCAAATATTTTTTCACCCAATCTTGATGATACTTGTTGCTAATGATCAGTACACAAATCCAACTTGGCTCACCAAATTTTTTTCTTCTAGGTTGAAGCGTTCGTCTACAGTAGCAGTTTTTATATTTAGGTTTCCCTCTGCTCTCTCCTATTTAGATAGATGAATTTGGAACTCTAAATCCAACATGGTTCTTAATAGCTCTTTGAAACTTGACAAAATAAAGGAGTTCTCAGTTTTGTCTCTATGGTTTGTTTCCTCTTCAAGTAGCCCTAATCACAGACTATGGAAAAGCACTTACATTGAGAGGGGTTGCCAAGCTTCAAAGAAATTACGAGTTTCCGAAATACCAGCAAATATTTTTTAAACCTATCTTGATGATACTTGGTGGTAATCATCAGTACACAAATCCCTCTTTTCTCACCAAATTTTGTTCTTCTAGGTTGAAGCGTTCGTCTACAGTAGCAGTTTTTATATTTAGGTTTCCCTCTGTTCTCTCCTATATAGATAGATGAATTTGGAACTCTAAATCCAACATGGTTTGTAGTACCTCTTTGAAACTTGACAAAATAAAGGAGTTCTCAGTTTTTTCTCTATGGTTAGTGTCGTCTTCAAGTACCCCTAGGCACAGACTGTGGAAAGCACTTTCATTGAGAGGGGTTGCCAAGCTTCTAAGAAATAACGAGTTTCCAAAATACCAGCAAATATTTTTTCACCCAATCTTGATGATACTCGGTGGTAATGATCAGTACACAAATCCCACTTGGCTCACCAAATTTTGTTCTTCTAGGTTGATGCGTTCATCTAGAGTAGATGTTTTTATATTTAGGTTTCACTCTGTTCTCTCATATATAGATAGATGAATTTGGAACTCTAAATCCAACATGGTTTGTAGTAGCTATTTGAAACCCGAAAAAATAAACTAGTTCTCAGTTTAGTCTCTATGGATTGTTTACTCTTCAAAAGCCCTAGGCACAGAGTGTGGAAGCACTTTCATTGAGATGGGTTGCCAAGCTTCTAAGAAAGAACGAGTTTAGAAAATACCAGCAAATATTTTTTCACCCAATCTTGATGATACTTGATGGTAATGATCAGTACACAAATCCAACTTTTCTCACCCAATTTTGTTCTTCTAGGTTGAAGCGTTCGTCTACAGTAGCTGTTTTTTTATTTAGGTTTTCCTCTGTTCTCTCCTATATGGATAGATGAATTTGGAACATCTAAAAACAACACGGTTTGTAGTAGCTCTTTGAAACTTGACAAAATAAAGGAGTTCTCAGTTTTGTCTCTATGCTTTGTTTCCTCTTCAAGTAGCCCTAGGCACAGACTGTGGAAAAGCACTTTCATTGAGAGGGGTATCCAAGCTTCTAAGAAATTACGAGTTTCCGATATACCAGCAAATATTTTTTCACCCAATCTTGATGATGCTTGTTGCTAATGATCAGTACACAAATCCCACTTGGCTCACCAAATTTTGTTCTTCTAGGTTGAAGCGTTCGTCTACAGTAGCAGTTTTTATATTTAGGTTTCTCTCTGTTCTCTCATATATAGATAGATGAATTTGGAACTCTAAATCCAACATGGTTTGTAGTAGCTCTTTGAAACTTGACAAAATAAAGGAGTTCTGAGTTTTGTCTCTATGGTTTGTTTCCTCTTCAAGTAGCCCTAGGCACAGACTGTGGAAAAGCACTTTCATTGAGAGGGGTTGCCAAGCTTCTAAGAAATAATGAGTATCCGAAATACGAGCAATTATTTTTTCACCCAATCTTGATGATACTTGTTGCTAATGATCAGTACACAAATCCCACTTGGCTCACCAAATTTTGTTCTTCTAGGTTGAATCGCTTGTCTACAGTAGCAGTTTTTATATTTAGGATTCTCTCTGTTCTCTCCTAAACAGATAGATGAATTTGGAATTCTAAATCCAACAGGGATTGTAGTAGCTCTTTGAAACATGACAAAAAAAGGAGTTCTCAGTTTTGTCTCTATGGTTTGTTTAATCTTCAAGTAGGCCTAGGCACAGACTGTGGAAAAACACTTTCATTGAGAGGGGTTGCCAAGCTTTTTAGAAATAACGAGTTTCCGAAATACCAGCAAATATTTTTTCACCAAATCTTGATGATACTTGGTGGTAATGATCAGTACACCAATCCCATTTGGCTCACCAAATTTTCTTCTACTAGTTTGAAGCTTTCGTCTACAGTAGCAGTTTTTATATTTAGGTTTCCCTCTGTTCTCTCCTATATAGATAGATGAATTTGGAACTCTAAATCCATCATGGTTTGTAGTAGCTCTTTGAAACTTGACAAAATAAAGGAGTTCTCAGTTTTGTCTCCATGGTTTGTTTCATCTTCAAGTAGCCCTATGCACAGACTGTGGAAAGCACTTTCATTGAGATGGGTTGACTATCTTCTAAGAAATAACGAGTTTCCAAAATACCAGCAAATATTTTTTCACCCAATCTTGATGATACTTGGTGGTAATGATCAGTACACCAATCCCACTTGGCTCACCAATTTTGTTCTTCTAGGTTGAAGCGTTCGTCTACAATAGCAGTTTTTTTATTAAGGTTTCCCTGTTCTCTCTTATATAGATAGATGAATTTGGAACTCTAAATCCAACATGGTTTGTAGTAGCTCTTTGAAACTTGACAAAATAAAGGAGTTCTCAGTTTTGTCTCTATGGATTGTTTTCTCTTCAAGTAGCCCTAGGCACACACTGTGGAAAAGCCCTTTCATTGAGAGGGGTTGCCAAGCTTCTAAGAAATAACGAGTTTCCGAAATACCAGCAAATATTTTTTCACCCAATCTTGATGATACATGGTGGTAATGATCAGTACACAAATCCCACTTGGATCACCAAATTTTGTTCTCCTAGGTTGAAGCGTTCGTCTACAGTAGCAGTTTTTATATTTAGGTTTCCCTCTGTTCTCTCCTATATAGATATATGAATTTGGAACTCTAAATCCAACATGGTTTGTAGTAGCTCTTTGAAACTTGACATAATAAAGGAGTTCTCAGTTTTGTCTCTATGGTTTGTTTCCTCTTCAAGTAGCCCTTGGCACAGACTGTGAAAAGCACTTTCATTGAGAGTCGTTGCTAAGCTTCTAAGAAATTACGAGTTTCCGAAATACCAGCAAATATTTTTTCACCCAATCTTGATGATACTTGGTGGTAATGATCAGTACACAATTCCCACTTGGCTCACCAAATTTTGTTCTTCTAGGTTGAAGCGTTCGTCTACAGTAGCAGTGTTTATATTTAGGTTTCCCTCTGTTCTCTCCTATATAGATAGATCAATTTGGAACTCTAAATCCAACATGGTTTTTAGTAACACTTTGAAACTTGACAAAATAAAGGACTTCTCAGTTTTGTCTCTATGGTTTGCTTCCTCTTCAAGTAGCCCTAGGCACAGACTTTGGAAAAGCACTTTCATTGAGAGGGGTTGCCAAGCTTCTAAGAAATAACGAGTTTCCGAAATACCAGCAAATATTTTTTCACCCAATCTTGATGATATCTTGCTAATGATCAGTACACAAATCCAACTTGGCTCACCAAATTTTGTTCTTCTAGGTTGAAACGTTCCTCTACAGTGGCAGTTTTTATATTTAGGTTTCACTCTGTTCTCTCCTATATAGATAGATGAATTTGGAACTCTAAATCCAACATGGTTTGTAGTAGCTCCTTGAAACTTGAAAAAATAAAGGAGTTCTCAGTTTTGTCTCTATGGTTTGTTTCCTCTTCAAGTAGCCCTAGGCACAGACTGTGGAAAAGCACTTTCAGTGAGAGGGTTTGCCAAACTTATAAGAAATTACGAGTTTCGAAATACCAGCAAATATTTTTTCACCCAATCTTGATGATACTTGTTGCTAATGATCAGTACACAAATCCAACTTGGCTCACCAAATTTTTTTCTTCTAGGTTGAAGCGTTCGTCTACAGTAGCAGTTTTTATATTTAGGTTTCCCTCTGTTCTCTCCTATATAGATAGATGAATTTGGAACTCTAAATCCAACATGGTTTGTAGTAGCTCGTTGAAACTTGACAAAATAAAGGAGTTCTCAGTTTTGTCTCTATGGTTTGTTTCCTCTTCAAGTAGCCCTAGGCACAGACTGTGGAAAAGCACTTTCATTGAGAGGGGTTGCCAAGCTTCTAAGAAATAACGAGTTTCCGAAATTTCAGCAAATATTTTTATACCCAATCTTGATGATACTTGGTGGTAATGATCAGTACACAAATCCCACTTGGCTCACCAAATTTTGTTCTTCTAGGTTGAAGCGTTCGTCTACAGTAGCAGTTTTTATATTTAGGTTTCCCTCTGTTCTCTCATGTATAGATAGATGAATTTGGAACTCTAAATCCAACATGGTTTGTAGTAGCTCTTTGAAACTTGACAAAATAAAGGAGTTCTCAGTTTTGTCTCTATGGATTGTTTCCTCTTCAAGTAGCCCTAGGCACCAACTGTGGAATAGCACTTTCATTCAGAGGGGTTGCCAAGCTTCTAAGAAATAACGAGTTTCCGAAATACCAGCAAATGTTTTTACACCCAATTTTGATGATACTTGGTGGAAATGATCAGTACACAAATCCCACTTGGCTCACCAAATTTTGTTCTTCTAGTTTAAAGCTTTCGTCTACTGTAGCAGTTTTTATATTTAGGTTTCCCTCTCTTCTCTCCTATATAGATAGACGAATTTGGAACTCTAAATCCAACATGGTTTGTAGTAGCTCTTTGAAACTTGACAAAATAAAGGAGTTCTCAGGTTTGTCTCTATGGTTTGTTTAATCTTCAAGTAGCCCTAGGGAGAGACTCTGGAAAGCACTTTCATAGAGATGGGTTGTAAAGCTTCTAAGAAATAACGAGTTTCCGAAATACCAGCAAATATTTTTTCACCCAATCTTGATGATACTTGGTGGTAATGATCAGTACACATATCCCACTTGGCTCACCAAATTTTGTTCTTCTAGTTTGAAGCGTTCGTCTACAGTAGCAGTTTTTATATTTAGGTTTCCCTCTGTTCTCTCCTGTATAGATAGATGAATTTGGAACCTTAATCCAACATGGTTTGTAGTAGCTCTTTGAAACTTGACAAAATAAAGGAGTTCTCAGTTTTGTCTCTATGGATTGTTTCCTCTTCAAGTAGCCCTAGGCACCAACTGTGGAAAAGCACTTTCATTGAGAGGGGTTGCCAAGCTTCTAAGAAATAACGAGTTTCCGAAATACCAGCAAATATTTTTTCATTCAATCTTGATGATACTTCTTGCTAATGATCAGTACACAAATCCAACTTGGCTCACCAAATTTTGTTCTTCTAGGTTGAAACGTTCGTCTACAGTGGCAGTTTTTATATTTAGGTTTCACTCTGTTCTCTCCTATATAGATAGATGAATTTCTAACTCTAAATCCAACATGGTTTGTAGTAGCTCCTTGACACTTGAAAAAATAAAGGAGTTCTCAGTTTTGTCTCTATGGTTTGTTTCCTCTTCAAGTAGCCCTAGGCACAGACTGTGGAAAAGCACGTTCAATGAGAGGGTTTGCCAAGCTTATAAGAAATTACGAGTTTCGAAATACCAGCAAATATTTTTTC
Organism: Callospermophilus lateralis; assembly: GCF_048772815.1. Lineage (NCBI taxonomy): Eukaryota > Metazoa > Chordata > Mammalia > Rodentia > Sciuridae > Callospermophilus > Callospermophilus lateralis. The sequence goes on from NW_027517254.1 coordinate 12,974, forward strand.
ACCCAATCTTGATGATACTTGTTGCTAATGATCATTACACAAATCCAACTTGGCTCACCAAATTTTTTTCTTCTAGGTTGAAGCGTTCGTCTACAGTAGCAGTTTTTATATTTAGGTTTCCCTCTGTTCTCTCCTATATATATAGATGAATTTGGAACTCTAAATCCAACATGGTTTGTAGTAGCTCTTTGAAACTTAATAAAATAAAGGAGTTCTCTGTTTTGTCTCTATGGTTTGTTTCCTCTTCAAGTAGCCCTATGCACAGACATTGGAAAAGCACTTTCATTGAGAGGGGTTGCCAAGATTCTAAGAAATAACGAGTTTCCGAAATACCAGCAAATATTTTGTCACCCAATCTTGATGATACTTGTTGCTAATGATCAGTACACAAATCCCACTTGGCTCACCAAATTTTGTTCTTCTAGATTGAAACGTTCGTCTACCGTAGCAGTTTTTATATTTAGGTTTCCCTCTGTTCTCTCCTATATAGATAGATGAATTTGGAAGTCTAAATCCAACATGGTTTGTAGTAGCTCGTTGAAACTTGACAAAATAAAGGAGTTCTCAGTTTTGTCTCTATGGTTTGTTTCCTCTTCAAGTAGCCCTAGGCACAGACTGTGGAAAAGCACTTTCATTGAGAGGGGTTGCCAAGCTTCTAAGAAATAACGAGTTTCCGAAATTCCAGCAAATATTTTTAGACCCAATCTTGATGATACTTGGTGGTAATGATCAGTACACAAATCCCACTTGGCTCACCAAATTTTGTTCTTCTAGGTTGAAGCGTTCGTCTACAGTAGCAGTTTTTATATTTAGGTTTCTCTCTGTTCTCTCCTGTATAGATAGATGAATTTGGAACTCTAAATCCAACATGGTTTGTAGTAGCTCTTTGAAACTTGACAAAATAAAGGAGTTCTCAGTTTTGTCTCTATGGATTGTTTCCTCTTCAAGTAGCCCTAGGCACCAACTGTGGAATAGCACTTTCATTGAGAGGGGTTGCCAAGCTTCTAAGAAATAACGAGTTTCCGAAATACCAGCAAATATTTTTACACACAAACTTGATGATACTTGTTGGTAATGGTCAGTACACAAATCCCACTTTGCTCACCAAATTTTGTTCTTCTAGTTTGAACCTTTCGTCCACTGTAGCAGTTTTTATATTTAGGTTTCCCTCTCTTCTCTCCTATATAGATAGACGAATTTGGAACTCTAAATCCAACATGGTTTGTAGTAGCTCTTTGAAACTTGACAAAATAAAGGAGTTCTCAGTTTTGTCTCTATGGTTTGTTTCCTCTTCATGTAGCCCTAGTTAGAGACTGTGGAAAGCACTTTCATAGAGATGGGTTGCAAAGCTTCTAAGAAATAACGAGTTTCCGAAATACCAGCAAATATTTTTTCACCCAATCTTGATGATACTTGGTGGTAATGATCAGTACACAAATCCCACTTGGCTCACCAAATTTTGTTCTTCTAGGTTGAAGCGTTCGTCTACAGTAGCAGTTTTTTTATTTAGGTTTCCCTCTGTTCTCTCCTGTATAGATAGATGAATTTGGAACTCTAAATCCAACGTGGTTTGTAGTAGCTCTTTGAAACTTGACAAAATAAAGGAGTTCTCAGTTTTGTCTCTCTGGATTGTTTCCTCTTCAAGTAGCCCTAGGCACCAACTGTGGAATAGCACTTTCATTCAGAGGGGTTGCCAAGCTTCTAAGAAATAACGAGTTTCCGAAATACCAGCAAATATTTTTACACCCAATCTTGATGATACTTGTTGCTAATGATCAGTACACAAATCCCACTTGGCTCACCAAATTTTGTTCTTCTAGTTTGAAGCTTTCGTCTACTGTAGCAGTTTTTATATTTAGGTTTCCCTCTCTTCTCTCCTATATAGATATATGAATTTGGAACTCTAAATATAACATGGTTTGTAGTAGCTCTTTGATACTTGACAAAATAAAGGAGTTCTCAGTTTTCTCTCTATGGTTTGTTTCCTCTTCAAGTAGCCCTAGGCACAGACTGTGGAAAAGCACTTTCATTGAGAGGGGTTTCCAAGCTTCTAAGAAATTACGAGTTTCCGAAATACCAGCAAATATTTTTTCACCCAATCTTGATGATACTTGTTGCTAAGGATCAGTACACAAATTCCACTTCGCTCACCAAATTTTGTTCTTCTAGTTTGAAGCTTTCGTCTACACTAGCAGTTTTTATATTTAGGTTTCCCTCTGTTCTCTCCTATATAGATAGATGAATTTGGAACTCTAAATATAACATGGTTTGTAGTAGCACTTTGATACTTGACAAAATAATGGAGTTCTCAGTTTTGTCTCTATGGTTTGTTTCCTCTTCAAGTAGCCCTAGGGAGAGACTGTGGAAAACACATTCATAGAGATGGGTTGCCAAGCTTCTAAGAAATTACGAGTTTCCGAAATACCAGCAAATATTTTTTCACCCTATCTTGATGATACTTGATGGTAATGATCAGTACACAAATCCAACTTTTCTCACCCAATTTTGTTCTTCTAGGTTGAAGCGTTCGTCTACAGTAGCATTTTTTTTTTATTTAGGTTTTCCTCTGTTCTCTCCTATATAGATAGATGAATATGGAACATCTAAAACAACACGGTTTGTAGTAGCTCTTTGAAACTTGACAAAATAAAGGAGTTCTCAGTTTTGTTTCTATGGTTTGTTTCCTCTTCAAGTAGCCCTAGGCACAGACTGTGGAAAAGCACTTTCATTGAGAGGGGTATACAAGCTTCTAAGAAATTACGAGTTTCCGATATACCAGCAAATATTTTTTCACCAATCTTGATGATGCTTGTTGCTAATGATCAGTACACAAATCCCACTTGGCTCACCAAATTTTGTTCTTCTAGGTTGAAGCGTTCGTCTACAATAGTAGTTTTTATATTTAGGTTTCCCTCTATTCTCTCTTATATAGATAGATGAATTTGGAACTCTAAATCCAACATGGTTTGTAGTAGCTCTTTGAAACTTGAAAAAATTAAGGAGTTCTCAGTTTTGTCTCTATGGATTGTTTCCTCTTCAATTAGCCCTAGGCACACACTGTGGAAAAGCACTTTCATTGAGAGGGGTTGCCAAGCTTCTAAGAAATAACGTGTTTCCGAAATTCCAGCCAATATTTTTTCACCCAATCTTGATGATACTTGGTGGTAATGATCAGTACACCAATCTCACTTGGCTCACCAAATTTTGTTCTTCTAGGTTTAAGCGTTCGTCTACTGTAGAGGTTTTTATATTTAGGTTTCACTTTGTTCTCTCATATATAGATAGATGAATTTGGAACTCTAAATCCAACATGGTTTGTAGTAGCTCTTTGAAACTTGACAAAATAAAGGAGTTCTGAGTTTTGTCTGTATGGTTTGTTTCCTCTTCAAGTAGCCCTAGGCACAGACTGTGGAAAAGCACTTTCATTGAGAGGGTTTGCCAAGCTTCTAAGAAATAACGAGTTTCCGAAATACGAGCAATTATTTTTTCACCCAATCTTCATGATACTTGGTGGTAATGATCAGTACACAAATCCCACTTGGCTCACCAAATTTTGTTGATCTAGGTTGAAGCGTTCGTCTACAGTAGCAGTTTTTATATTTAGGTTTCACTCTGTTCTCTCCTATATAGATAGATGAATTTGGAACTCTAAATCCAACATGGTTTGTAGTAGCTCTTTGAAACTTGACAAAATAAAGGAGGTCTCAGATTTGTCTCTATGGTTTGTTTCCTCTTCAAGTAGCCCTAGGCACAGACTGTGGAAAAGTACTTTCATTGAGAGGGGTTGCCAAGCTTCTAAGAAATAACGAGTTTCGAAATACCAGCAAATATTTTTTCACCCAAATTTGATGATTCTTGGTGGTAATGATCAGTACACAAATCCCACTAGGCTCACGAAATTTTGTTCTTCTAGTTTGAAGCGTTCGTCTACAGTAGCATTTTTTATATTTAGGTTTCCCTTTGTTCTCTCCTATATAGATAGATGAATTTGGAACTCTAAATCCAACATGGTTTGTAGTAGCTCTTTGAAACTTGACAAAATAAAGAAGTTCTCAGATTTGCCTCTATGGTTTGTTTCCTCTTAAAGTAGCCCTAGGCACAGACTGTGGAATAGCACTTTCATTGAGAGGGGTTGCCAAGCTTCTAAGAAATAACGAGTTTCCGAAATACCAGCAAATATTTTTTCACCCAATCTTGTTGATACTTGGTGGTAATGATCAGTACACAAATCCCACTTGGCTTACCAAATTTTGTTCTTCTACGTTGAAGCGTTCGTCTACAGTAGCAGTTTTTATATTTAAGTTTCCCTCGGTTCTCTCCTATATAGATAGATGAATTTGGTACTCTAAATCCAACATGGTTTGTAGTAGCTCTTTGAAACTGACAAAATAAAGGAGTTCTCAGTTTTGTCTCTATGGTTTGTTTCCTCTTCAAGTAGCCCTAGGCACAGACTGTGGAAAAGCACTTTCATTGAGAGGGGTTGCCAAGCTTCTAAGAAATAACGAGTTTCGAAATAACAGCAAATATTTTTTCACCCAAATTTGATGATCCTTGGTGGTAATGATCAGTACACAAATCCCACTTGGCTCACGAAATTTTGTTCTTCTAGTTTGTAGCTTTCGTCTACAGTAGCAGTTTTTATATTTAGGTTTCCCATTGTTCTCTCGTATTTAGATAGATGAATTTGGAACTCTAAATCCAACATGGTTTGTAGTAGCTCTTTGAAACTTGACAAAATAAAGGAGTTCTCAGTTTTGTCTCTATGGTTTGCTTCCTCTTCAAGTAGCCCTAGGCACAGACTGTGGAAAGCATTTTCATTGAGAGGGGTTGCCAAGCTTCTAAAAATAACGAGTTTCCGAAATTCCAGCAAATATTTTTTCACCCAATCTTGATGATACTTGGTGGTAATGATCAGTACACAAATCCCACTTGGCTCACCAAATTTTGTTTTTCTTGGTTGAAGCGTTCGTCTACAGTAGCAGTTTTTATATTTAGGTTTCCCTCTCTTCTCTCCCATATAGATAGATGAATTTGAAACTCTAAATCCAACATGGTTTGTAGTAGCTCTTTGAAACTTGACAAAATAAAGGAGTTCTCAGTTTTGTCTCTATGGTTTGTTTCCTCTTCAAGAAGCCCTAGGCACAGACTGTGGAAAAGCACTTTCATTGAGAGGTGTTGCGAAGCTTCTAAGAAATTACGAGTTTCCGAAATACCAGCAAATATTTTTTCACCCAATCTTGATGATACTTGGTGCTAATGATCAGTACACAAATCCCACTTGGCTCACCAAATTTTGTTCTTCTAAGTTGAAGTGTTCGTCTACAGTAGCAGTTTTATATTTAGGTTTCCCTCTGTTCTCTCCTACATAGAAACATGAATTTGGAACTCTAAATCCAACATGGTTTGTAGTAGCTCTTTGAAACTTGACAAAATTAAAGGAGTTCTCAGTTTTGTCTCTATGGTTTGTTTCCTCTTCAAGTAGCCCTAGGCACAGACTGTGGAAAAGCACTTTAATTGAGAGGGGTTACCAAGCTTCTAAGAAATAACGAATTTCCGAAATACCAGCAAATATTTTTTCACCCAATTCTTGATGATACTTGGTGGTAATGATCAGTACACAAATCCCACTTGGCTCACCAAATTTGTTCTTCTAGGTTGAAGCGTTCGTCTATAGTAGCAGTTTTTATATTTAGGTTTCACTCTGTTCTCTCCTACATAGAAAGATGAATTTGGAACTCTAAATCCAACATGGTTTGTAGTAGCTCTTTGAAACTTGACAAAATAAAGGAGTTCTCAGTTTTGTCTCTATGGATTGTTTCCTCTTCAAGTAGCCCTAGGCACAGACTGTGGAAAGCACTTCATTGAGAGGGGTTGCAAAGCTTCTAAGAAATAACGAGTTTCCGAAATACCAGCAAATATTTTTCACCCAATCTTGATGATACTTGGTGGTAATGATCAGTACACAAATCCCACTTGGCTTACCAAATTTTGTTCTTCTAGGTTGAAGAGTTCGTCTACAGAAGCAGTTTTATATTTAGGTTTCCCTCTGTTCTCTCCTATATAGATAGATGAATTTGGAACTCTAAATCCAACATGGTTTGTAGTAGCTCTTTGAAACTTGACAAAACAAAGGAGTTCTCAGTTTGTCTCTATGGTTTGTTTCCTCTTCAAGTAGCCCTAGGCACAGACTGTGGAAAGCACTTTCATTGATATTGGTTGCCAATCTTCTAAGAAATAACGAGTTTCCGAAATACCAGCAAATATTTTTTCACCCAAAATTGATGATACTTGGTGGTAATGATCAGTACACAAAATCCCACTTGGCTCACCAAATTTTGTTCTTCTAGGTTGAAGCGTTCGTCTACAGTAGCAGTTTTATATTTAGGTTTCCCTCTCTTCTCTCCATATAGATAGATGAATTTGGAACTCTAAATCCAACATGGTTTGTAGTAGCTCTTTGGAAACTTGACAAAATAAAGGAGTTCTCAGTTTTTGTCTCTATGGTTTGTTCCTCTTCAAGTAGCCCTAGGCACAGACTGTGGAAAAGCACTTTCATTGAGAGGTGTTGCCAAGCTTCTAAGAAATTACGAGTTTCCGAAATACCAGCAAATATTTTTTCACCCAATCTTGATGATACTTGGTGCTAATGATCAGTACACAAATCGCACTTGGCTCACCAAATTTTTGTTCTTCTAAGTTGAAGTGTTCGTCTACAGTAGCAGTTTTTATATTTAGGTTTCCCTCTGTTCTCTCCTACATAGAAAGATGAATTTGGAACTCTAAATCCAACATGGTTTGTAGTAGCTCTTTGAAACTTGACAAAATAAAGGAGTTCTCCGTTTTGTCTCTATGGTTTGTTTCCTCTTCAAGTAGCCCTAGGCACAGACTGTGGAAAAGCAATTTAATTGAGAGGGGTTCCCAAGTTTCTAAGAAATAACGAGTTTCCGAAATACCAGCAAATATTTTTTCACCCAATCTTGTTGATACTTGGTGGTAATGATCAGTACACAAATCCCACTTGGCTCAACCAAATTTTGTTCTTCTAGGTTGAAGCGTTCGCTACAGTAGCAGTTTTTATATTTAGGTTTCTCTCTGTTCTCTCCTATATAGATAGATGAATTTGGAACTCTAAAACCAACATTGTTTGTAGTAGCTCTTTGAAACTTGACAAATAAAGGAGGTCTCATATTTGTCTCTATGGTTTGTTTCCTCTTCAAGTAGCCGTAAGCACAGACTGTGGGAAAGCACTTTCATTGAGAGGGGTTGCCAAGCTTCTAAGAAATAACGAGTTCGAATACCTGCAAATATTTTTTCACCCAAATTTGATGATTCTTGGTGGTAATGATCAGTACACAAATCCCACTTGGCTCACGAAATTTTGTTCTTCTAGGTAGAAGCGTTCGTCTACAGTAGCAGTTTTTATATTTATGTTTCCTCGGTTCTCTCCTATATAGATAGATGAATTTGGAACTCTAAATCCAACATGGTTTGTAGTAGCTCTTTGAAACTTGACAAAATAAAGGAGTTCTCAGATTTTTCTCTACGGTTTGTTTCCTCTTCAAGTAGCCCTAGGCACAGACTTTGGAAAAGCGCTTTCATTGAGAGGGGTTGCCAAGCTTCTAAGAAATAACGAGTTTCCGAAATACCAGCAAATATTTTTTCACCCAATCTTGATGAAACTTGGAGCTAATGATCAGTACACAAATCCCACTTGGCTCACCAAATTTTGTTCTTCTTGGTTGAAAGCGTTCGTCTACAGTAGCAGTTTTTATATTTAGGTTTCCCTCTGTTCTCTCCTACACAGATAGATGAATTTGGAACTCTAAATCCAACATGGTTTGTAGTAGCTCTTTGAAACATGACAATATAAAGGAGTTCTCAGTTTTGTCTCTATGGTTTGTTTCCTCTTCAAGTAGCCCTAGGCACAGACTGTGGAAAGCACTTTCATTGAGATGGGTTGCCAAGTTTCTAAGAAATAACGAGTTTCCGAAATACCAGCAAATATTTTTTCACACAATCTTGTTGATACTTGGTGGTAATGATCAGTACACAAATCCCACTTGGCTCACCAAATTTTGTTCTTCTAGGTTGAAGCGTTCGTCTACATTAGCAGTTTTTATATTTAGGTTTCTCTCTGTTCTCTCCTATATAGATAGATGAATTTGGAACTCTAAATCCAACATGGTTTGTAGTAGCTCTTTGAAACTTGACAAAATAAAGGAGGTCTCAGATTTGTCTCTATGGTTTGTTTCCTCTTCAAGTAGCCCTAGGCACAGACTGTGGAAAAGCACTTTCATTGAGAGGGGTTGCCAAGCTTCTAAGAAATAACGAGTTTCGAAACACCAGCAAATATTTTTTCACCCAAATTTGATGATTCTTGGTGGTAATGATCAGTACACAAATCCCACTTGGCTCACGAAATTTTGTTCTTCTAGTTTGAAGCGTTCGTCTACAGTAGCATTTTTTATATTTAGTTTCCCTTTGTTCTCTCCTATATAGATAGATGAATTTGGAACTCTAAATCCAACATGGTTTGTAGTAGCTCTTTGAAACTGACAAAATAAAGGAGTTCTCAGTTTTGTCTCTATGGTTTGTTTCCTCTTCAAGTAGCCCTAGGCACAGACTGTGGAAAAGCACTTTCATTGGGAGGGGTTGCCAAGCTTCTAAGAAATAACGAGTTTCGAAATAACAGCAAATATTTTTTCATCCAAATTTGATGATTCTTGGTGGTAATGATCAGTACACAAATCCCACTTGGCTCACGAAATTTTGTTCTTCTAGTTTGAAACGTTCGTCTACAGTAGCAGTTTTTATATTTAGGTTTCCCTTTGTTCTCTCGTATTTAGATAGATGAATTTGGAACTCTAAATCCAACATGGTTTGTAGTAGCTCTTTGAAACTTGACAAAATAAAGGAGTTCTCAGTTTTGTCTCTATGGTTTGTTTCCTGTTCAAGTAGTCCTAGGCACAGACTGTGGAAAGCACTTTCATTGAGAGGGGTTGCCAAGCTTCTAAGAAATAACGAGTTTCCGAAATACCAGCAAATATTTTTTCACCCAATCTTGATGATACTTGGTGGTAATGATCAGTACACAAATCCCACTTGGCTCACCAAATTTTGTTTTTCTAGGTTGAAGCGTTCGTCTACAGTAGCAGTTTTTATATTTAGGTTTCCCTCTCTTCTCTCCCATATAGATAGATGAAATTGGAACTCTAAATCCAACATGGTTTGTAGTAGCTCTTTGAAACTTGACAAAATAAAGGAGTTCTCAGTTTTGTCTTTATGGTTTGTTTCCTCTTCAAGTAGCCCTAGGCACAGACTGTGGAAAAGCACTTTCATTGAGAGGTGTTGCTAAGCTTCTAAGAAATTACGAGTTTCCGAAATACCAGCAAATATTTTTTCACCCAATCTTCATGATTCTTGGTGCTAATGATCAGTACACAAATCCCACTTGGCTCACCAAATTTGTTCTTCTAGGTTGAAGCGTTCGTCTACAGTAGCAGTTTTTATATTTAGGTTTCACTCTGTTCTCTCCTACATAGAAAGATGAATTTGGAACTCTAAATCCAACATGGTTTGTAGTAGCTCTTTGAAACTTGACAAAATAAAGGAGTTCTCAGTTTTGTCTCTATGGTTTGTTTCCTCTTCAAGTAGCCCTAGGCACAGACTGTGGAAAGCACTTTCATTGAGAGGGGTTGCCAAGCTTCTAAGAAATAACGAGTTTCCGAAATACCAGCAAATATTTTTTCACCCAATCTTGATGATACTTGGTGGTAATGATCAGTACACAAATCCCACTTGGCTCACCAAATTTTGTTCTTCTAGGTTGAAGCGTTCGTCTACAGTAGCAGTTTTTATATTTAGGTTTCAATCTCTTCTCTCCCATATAGATAGATGAATTTGGAACTCTAAATCCAACATGGTTTGTAGTAGCTCTTTGAAACTTGACAAAATAAAGGAGTTCTCAGTTTTGTCTCTATGGTTTGTTTCCTCTTCAAGTAGCCCTAGGCACAGACTGTGGAAAGCACTTTCATTGAGATTGGTTGCAAATCTTCTAAGAAATAACGAGTTTCCGAAATACCAGCAAATATTTTTTCACCCAATCTTGATGATACTTGGTGGTAATGATCAGTACACAAATCCCACTTGGCTCACCAAATTTTGTTCTTCTAGGTTGAAGCGTTCGTCTACAGTAGCAGTTTTTATATTTAGGTTTCCCTCTCTTCTCTCCCATATAGATAGATGAATTTGGAACTCTAAATCCAACATGGGTTGTAGTAGCTCTTTTAAACTTGACAAAATAAAGGAGTTCTCAGTTTTGTCCCTATGGTTTTTTTCCTCTTCAAGTAGCCCTAGGCACAGACTGTGGAAAAGCACTTTCATTGAGAGGTGTTGCCAAGCTTCTAAGAAATTACGAGTTTCCGAAATACCAGCAAATATTTTTTCACCCAATCTTGATGATACTTGGTGCTAATGATCAGTACACAAATCCCACTTGGCTCACCAAATTTTGTTGATCTAGGTTGAAGCGTTCGTCTACAGTAGCATTTTTTATATTTAGGTTTCCCTTTGTTCTCTCCTATATAGATAGATGAATTTGGAACTCTAAATCCAACATGGTTTGTAGTAGCTCTTTGAAACTGACAAAATAAAGGAGTTCTCAGTTTTGTCTCTATGGTTTGTTTCCTCTTCAAGTAGCCCTAGGCACAGACTGTGGAAAAGCACTTTCATTGAGAGGGGTTGCCAAGCTTCTAAGAAATAACGAGTTTCGAAATAACAGCAAATATTTTTTCACCCAAATTTGATGATTCTTGGTGGTAATTATCAGTACACAAATCCCACTTGGCTCACGAAATTTTGTTCTTCTAGTTTGAAGCTATCGTCTACAGTAGCAGTTTTTATATTTAGGTTTCCCTTTGTTCTCTCGTATTTAGATAGATGAATTTGTAACTCTAAATCCAACATGGTTTGTAGTAGCTCTTTGAAACTTGACAAAATAAAGGAGTTCTCAGTTTTTTCTCTATGGTTTGTTTCCTCTTCAAGTAGTCCTAGGCACAGACTGTGGAAAGCACTTTCATTGAGAGGGGTTGCCAAGCTTCTAAGAAATAACGAGTTTCCGAAATACCAACAAATATTTTTTCACCCAATCTTGATGATACTTGGTGGTAATGATCAGTACACAAATCCCACTTGGCTCACCAAATTTTGTTTTTCTAGGTTGAAGCGTTCGTCTACAGTAGCAGTTTTTATATTTAGGTTTCCCTCTCTTCTCTCCCATATAGATAGATGAATTTGGAACTCTAAATCCAACATGGTTTGTAGTAGCTCTTTGAAACTTGACAAAATAAAGGAGTTCTCAGTTTTGTCTTTATGGTTTGTTTCCTCTTCAAGTAGCCCTAGGCACAGACTGTGGAAAAGCACTTTCATTGAGAGGTGTTGCCAAGCTTCTAAGAAATTACGAGTTTCCGAAATACCAGCAAATATTTTTTCACCCAATCTTCATGATTCTTGGTGCTAATGATCAGTACACAAATCCCACTTGGCTCACCAAATTTGTTCTTCTAGGTTGAAGCGTTCGTCTACAGTAGCAGTTTTTATATTTAGGTTTCACTCTGTTCTCTCCTACATAGAAAGATGAATTTGGAACTCTAAATCCAACATGGTTTGTAGTAGCTCTTTGAAACTTGACAAAATAAAGGAGTTCTCAGTTTTGTCTCTATGGTTTGTTTCCTCTTCAAGTAGCCCTAGGCACAGACTGTGGAAAGCACTTTCATTGAGAGGGGTTGCCAAGCTTCTAAGAAATAACGAGTTTCCGAAATACCAGCAAATATTTCTTCACCCAATCTTGATGATACTTGGTGGTAATGATCAGTACACAAATCCCACTTGGCTCACCAAATTTTGTTCTTCTAGGTTGAAGCGTTCGTCTACAGTAGCAGTTTTTATATTTAGGTTTCCCTCTCTTCTCTCCCATATAAATAGATGAATTTGGAACTCTAAATCCAACATGGTTTGTAGTAGCTCTTTGAAACTTGACAAAATAAAGGAGTTCTCAGTTTTGTCTCTATGGTTTGTTTCCTCTTCAAGTAGCCCTAGGCACAGACTGTGGAAAGCACTTTCTTTGAGATTGGTTGCAAATCTTCTAAGAAATAACGAGTTTCCGAAATACCAGCAAATATTTTTTCACCCAATCTTGATGATACTTGGTGGTAATGATCAGTACACAAATCCCACTTGGCTCACCAAATTTTGTTCTTCTAGGTTGAAGCGTTCGTGTACAGTAGCAGTTTTTATATTTAGGTTTCCCTCTCTTCTCTCCCATATAGATAGATGAATTTGGAACTCTAAATCCAACATGGTTTGTAGTAGCTCTTTGAAACTTGACAAAATAACGGAGTTCTCAGTTTTGTCTCTATGGTTTGTTTCCTCTTCAATTAGCCCTAGGCACAGACTGTGGAAAAGCACTTTCATTGAGAGGGGTTGCCAAGCTTCTAAGAAATTACGAGTTTCCGAAATACCAGCAAACATTTTTTCACCCAATCTTGATGATACTTGGAGCTAATGATCAGTACACAAATCCCACTTGGCTCACCAAATTTTGTTCTTCTAGGTTGAAGCGTTTGTCTACAGTAGCAGTTTTTATATTTAGGTTTCCCTCTGTTCTCTCCTATATAGAAAGATGTATTTGGAACTCTAAATCCAACATGGTTTGTAGTAGCTCTTTGAAACTTGACAAAATAAAGGAGTTCTCAGTTTTGTCTCTATGGTTTGTTTCCTCTTCAAGTAGCCCTAGGCACAGACTGTGGAAAAGCACTTTCATTGAGAGGGGTTGCCAAGCTTCTAAGAAATAACGAGTTTCGAAAAAACAGCAAATATTTTTTCACCCAAATTTGATGATTCTTGGTGGTAATGATCAGTACACAAATCCCACTTGGCTCACGAAATTTTGTTCTTCTAGTTTGAAGCTTTCGTCTACAGTAGCAGTTTTTACATTTAGGTTTCCCTTTGTTCTCTCGTATTTAGATAGATGAATTTGGAACTCTAAATCCAACATGGTTTGTAGTAGCTCTTTGAAACTTGACAAAATAAAGGAGTTCTCAGTTTTGTCTCTATGGTTTGTTTCCTCTTCAATTAGCCCTAGGCACAGACTGTGGAAAGCACTTTCATTGAGATGGGTTGCCAAGCTTCTAAGAAATAACGAGTTTCCGAAATACCAGCAAATATTTTTTCACCCAATCTTGATGATACTTTGTGGTAATGATCAGTACACAAATCCCACTTGGCTCACCAAATTTTGTTCTTCTAGGTTGAAGCGTTCGTCTACAGTAGCAGTTTTTATATTTAGGTTTCCCTCTGTTCTCTCCCATATAGATAGATGAATTTGGAACTCTAAATCCAACATGCTTTGTAGTAGCTCTTTGAAACTTGTCAAAATAAAGGAGTTCTCAGTTTTGTCTCTATGGTTTGTTTCCTCTTCAAGTAGCCCTAGGCACAGACTGTGGAAAAGCACTTTCATTGAGAGGTGTTGCCAAGCTTCTAAGAAATTACGAGTTTCCGAAATACCAGCAAATATTTTTTCACCCAATCTTTATGATACTTGGTGCTAATGATCAGTACACAAATCCCACTTGGCTCACCAAATTTTGTTCTTCTAAGTTGAAGCGTTCGTCTACAGTAGCAGTTTTTATATTTAGGTTTCCCTCTGTTCTCTCCTATAAAGAAAGATGAATTTGGACCTATAAATCCAACATGGTTTGTAGTAGCTCTTTGAAACTTGACAACATAAAGGAGTTCTCAGTTTTGTCGCTATGGTTTGTTTCCTCTTCAAGTAGCCCTAGGCACAGACTGTGGAAAAGCACTTTAATTGAGAGGGGTTCCCAAGTTTCTAAGAAATAACGAGTTTCCGAAATACCAGCAAATATTTTTTCACCCAATCTTGTTGATACTTGGTGGTAATGATCAGTACACAAATCCCACTTGGCTCACCAAATTTTGTTCTTCTAGGTTGAAGCGTTCGCTACAGTAGCAGTTTTTATATTTAGGTTTCTCTCTGTTCTCTCCTATATAGATAGATGAATTTGGAACTCTAAATCCAACATTGTTTGTAGTAGCTCTTTGAAACTTGACAAAATAAAGGAGGTCTCAGATTTGTCTCTATGGTTTGTTTCCTCTTCAAGTAGCCGTAAGCACAGAATGTGGGAAAGCACTTTCATTGAGAGGGGTTGCCAAGCTTCTAAGAAATAACGAGTTTCGAAATACCAGCAAATATTTTTTCACCCAAATTTGATGATTCTTGGTGGTAATGATCAGTACACAAATCCCACTTGGCTCACGAAATTTTGTTCTTCTAGGTTGAAGCGTTCGTCTACATTAGCAGTTTTTATATTTAGGTTTCTCTCTGTTCTCTCCTATATAGATAGATGAATTTGGAACTCTAAATCCAACATGGTTTGTAGTAGCTCTTTGAAACTTGACAAAATAAAGGAGTTCTCAGATTTGTCTCTATGGTTTGTTTCCTCTTCAAAAGCCCTAGGCACAGACTGTGAAAAAGCACTTTCATTGAGAGGGGTTGCCAATCTTCTAAGAAATAACGAGTTTCCGAAATACCAGCAAATATTTTTTCACCCAATCTTGATGATACTTGGTGGTAATGATCAGTACACAAATCCCACTTGGCTCACTAAATTTTGTTCTTCTAGGTTGAAGCGTTTGTCTACAGTAGCAGTTTTTATATTTAGGTTTCCCTCTCTTCTCTCCCATATAGATAGATGAATTTGGAACTCTAAATCCAACATGGTTTGTAGTAGCTCTTTGAAACTTGACAAAATAAAGGAGTTCTCAGTTTTGTCTCTATGGTTTGTTTCCTCTTCAAGTAGCCCTAGGCACAGACTGTGGAAAAGCACTTTCATTGAGAGGTGTTGCCAGGCTTCTAAGAAATTACGAGTTTCCGAAATACCAGCAAATATTTTTTCACCCAATCTTGATGATACTTGGTGCTAATGATCAGTACACAAATCCCACTTGGCTCACCAAATTTTGTTCTTCTAAGTTGAAGTGTTCGTCTACAGTAGCAGTTTTTATATTTAGGTTTCCCTCTGTTCTCTCCTACATAGAAAGATGAATTTGGAACTCTAAATCCAACATGGTTTGTAGTAGCTCTTTGAAACTTGACAAAATAAAGGAGTTCTCAGTTTTGTCGCTATGGTTTGTTTCCTCTTCAAGTAGCCCTAGGCACAGACTGTGGAAAAGCACTTTAATTGAGAGGGGTTCCCAAGCTTCTAAGAAATAACGAGTTTCCGAAATACCAGCAATTATTTTTTCACCCAATCTTGATGATACTTGGTGGTAATGATCAGTACACAAATCCCACTTGGCTCACCAAATTTGTTCTTCTAGGTTGAAGCGTTCGTCTACAGTGGCAGTTTTTATATTTAGGTTTCACTCTGTTCTCTCATATATAGATAGATGAATTTGGAACTCTGAATACAACATGGTTTGTAGTAGGTATTTGGAACTTGACAAAATAAAGGAGGTCTCAGATTTGTCTCTATGGTTTGTTTCCTCTTCAAGTAGCCCTAGGCATAGACTGTGGAAAAGCACTTTCATTGAGAGGGGTTGCCAAGCTTCTAAGAAGTAACGAGTTTCCGAAATACCAGCAAATATTATTTCACCCAATCTTGATGATACTTGGTGGTAATGATAAGTACACAAATTCCACTTGGCTTACCAAATTTTTTTCTTCTATGTTGAAGCGTTCGTCTACAGTAGCAGTTTTTATATTTAGGTTTCCCTCTGCTCTCTCATATATAGATAGATGAATTTGGAACTCTAAATCCAACTTGGTTTGTAGTAGCTCTTTGAAACTTGACAAAATAAAGGAGTTCTCAGATTTGCCTCTATGGTTTGTTTCTTCTTAAAGTAGCCCTAGGCACAGACTGTGGAATAGCACTTTCATTGAGAGGGGTTGCCAAGCTTCTAAGAAATAACGAGTTTCCGAAATACCAGCAAATATATTTTAACCCAATCTTGATGATACTTGGTGGTAATGATCAGTACACAAATCCTACTTGGCTTACCAAATTTTGTTCTTCTAGGTTGAAGCGTTCGTCTACAGTAGCAGTTTTTATATTTAAGTTTCCCTCGGTTCTCTCCTATATAGATAGATAAATTTGGAACTCTAAATCCAACATGGTTTGTAGTAGCTCTTTGAAACTTGACAAAATAAAGGAGTTCTCAGTTTTGTCTCTATGGTTTGTTTCCGCTTCAAGTAGTCCTAGGCACAGACTGTGGAAAAGCACTTTCATTGAGAGGGGTTGCCAAGCTTCTAAGAAATTACGAGTTTCCGAAATACCAGCAAATATTTTTTCACCCAATCTTGATGATACTTGGAGCTAATGATCAGTACACAAATCCCACTTGGCTCACCAAATTTTGTTCTTCTAGGTTGAAGCGTTCGTCTACAGTAGCAGTTTTTATATTTAGGTTTCCCTCTGTTCTCTCCTATATAGAAAGATGTATTTGGAACTCTAAATCCAACATGGTTTGTAGTAGCTCTTTGAAACTTGACAAAATAAAGGAGTTCTCAGTATTGTCTCTATGGTTTGTTTCCTCTTCAAGTAGCCCTAGGCACAGACTGTGGAAAAGCACTTTCATTGAGAGGGGTTGCCAAGCTTCTAAGAAATAACGAGTTTCGAAAATACAGCAAATATTTTTTCACCCAAATTTGATGATTCTTGCTGGTAATGATCAGTACGCAAATCCCACTTGGCTCACGAAATTTTGTTCTTCTAGTTTGAAGCTTTCGTCTACAGTAGCAGTTTTTATATTTAGGTTTCCCTTTGTTCTCTCGTATTTAGATAGATGAATTTGGAACTCTATATCCAACATGGTTTGTAGTAGCTCTTTGAAACTTGACAAAATAAAGGAGTTCTCAGTTTTGTCTCTATGGTTTGTTTCCTCTTAAAGTAGCCCTAGGCACAGACTGTGGAAAGCACTTTCATTGAGATGGGTTGCCAAGCTTCTAAGAAATAACGAGTTTCCGAAATACCAGCAAAGATTTTTTCACCCAAATTTGATAATTCTTGGTGGTAATCATCAGTACACAAATCCCACTTGGCTCACGAAATTTTGTTCTTCTAGTTTGAAACTTTCGTCTACAGTAGCAGTTTTTATATTTAGGTTTCCCTCTGTTCTCTCCTATATTGATAGATGAATTTGGAACTCTAAATCCAACATGCTTTGTAGTAGCTCCTTGAAACTTGACAAAATAAAGGAGTTCTCAGTTTTGTCTCTATGGTTTGTTTCCTCTTCAAGTAGCTCTAGGCACACACTGTGGAAAACCACTTTCATTGAGAGGGGTTGCCAAGCTTCTAAGAAATTCCGAGTTTCCGAAACACCAGCAAATATTTTTTCACCCAATCTTGATGATACTTGGTGGTAATGATCAGTACACAAATCCCACATGGCTCACCAAATTTTGTTCTTCTAGGTTGAAGCGTTAGTCTACAGTAGCAGTTTTTATATTTAGGTTTCACTCTGTTCTCTCGTATATAGATAGATGAATTTGGAACTCTAAATCCAACATGGTTTGTAGTAGCTCTTTGAAACTTGACAAAATAAAGGAGTTCTCAGATTTGCCTCTATGGTTTGTTTCCTCTTCAAGTAGCCCTAGGCCCAGACTGTGGAAAAGCACTTTCATTGAGAGGGGTTGCCAAGCTTCTAAGAAATAACGAGTTTCCGAAATACCAGCAAATATTTTTTCACCCAATCTTGATGATACTTGGTGGTAATGATCAGTACACAAATCCCTTTTGGCTCACCAAATTTTGTTCTTCTAGGTTGAAGCGTTCGTTTACAGTAGCAGTTTATATATTTAGGTTTCACTCTGTTTTCTCATATATAGATAGATGAATTTGGAACTCTAAATCCAACATGGTTTGTAGTAGCTCTTTGAAACTTGACAAAATAAAGGAGTTCTCAGTTTTGTCTCTATGGTTTGTTTCCCCTTAAAGTAGCCCTAGGCACAGACTGTGGAAAGCACTTTCATTGAGATGGGTTGCCAAGCTTCTAAGAAATAACGAGTTTCCGAAATACCAGCAAATATTTTTACACACAATCTTGTTGATACTTGGTGGTAATGACCAGTACACAAATCCCACTTGGCTCACCAAATTTTGGTCTTCTAGGTTGAAGCGTTCGTCTACAGTAGCAGTTTTTATATTTAGGTTTCTCTCTGTTCTCTCCTATATAGATAGATGAATTTGGAACTCTAAATCCAACATGGTTTGTAGTAGCTCTTTGAAACTTGACAAAATAAAGGAGTTCTCAGATTTGTCTCTATGGTTTGTTTCCTCTTCAAAAGCCCTAGGCACAGACTGTGGAAAAGCACTTTCATTGAGAGGGGTTGCCAAGCTTATAAGAAATAACGAGTTTCCGAAATACCAGCAAATATTTTTTCACCCAATCTTGATGATACTTGGTGGTAATGATCAGTACACAAATCCCACTTGGCTTACCAAATTTTGTTCTTCTAGGTTGAAGCGTTCGTCTACAGTAGCAGTTTTTATATTTAGGTTTCCCTCTGTTCTCTCCTATATTGATAGATGAATTTGGAACTCTAAATCCAACATGCTTTGTAGTAGCTCCTGGAAACTTGACAAAATAAAGGAGTTCTCAGTTTTGTCTCTATGGTTTGTTTCCTCTTCAAGTAGCCCTAGGCACAGACTGTGGAAAAGCACTTTCATTGAGAGGGGTTGCCAAGCTTCAAAGAAATTACGAGTTTCCAAAATACCATCAAATATTTTTTAACCCAATCTTGATGATACTTGGTGGTAATGATCAGTACACAAATCCCACTTGGCTCACCAAATTTGTTCTTCTAGGTTGAAGCGTTCGTCTACAGTAGCAGTTTTTATATTTAGGTTCATCTATTCTCTCCTATATAGATAGATGAATTTGGAACTCTAAATCCAACATGGTTTGTAGTAGCTCTTTGAAACTTGACAAAATAAAGGAGTTCTCAGTTTTGTCTCTATGGTTTGTTTCCTCCTCAAGTAGCCCTAGGCACAGACTGTGGAAAAGCACTTTCATTGAGAGGGGTTGCCAAGCTTCTAAGAAATAACGAGTTTCCGAAATACCAGCAAATATTTTTTTCACCCAAATTTGATGATTCTTGGTGGTAACGATCAGTACACAAATCCCACTTGGCTCACTAAATTTTGTACTTCTAGTTTGAAGCTTTCGTCTACAGTAGCAGTTTTTATATTTAGATTTCCCTCTGTTCTCTCCTATATAGATAGATGAATTTGGAACTCGAAATCCAACATGGTATGTAGTAGCTCTTTGAAACTTGACAAAATAAAGGAGTTCTCAGTTTTGTCTCTATGGTTTGTTTCCTCTTAAAGTAGCCCTAGGCACAGACTGTGAAAAGCACTTGCATTGAGACGGGTTGCCAAGCTTCTAAGAAATAACGAGTTTCCGAAATACCAGCAAATATTTTTTCACCCAATCTAGTTGATACTTGGTGGTAATGATCAGTACACAAATCCCACTTTGCTCACCAAATTTTGTTCTTCTATTTTGAAGCGTTCGTCTACCGTAGCAGTTTTTATATTTAGGTTTCCCTCTGTTCTCTCCTATATAGATAGATGAATTTGGAACTCTAAATCCAACATGGATTGTAGTAGCTCTTTGAAACTTGACAAAATAAAGGAGTTCTCAATTTTGTCTCTATGGTTTGTTTCCTCTTCAAGTAGCCCGAGGCACAGACTGTGGAAAAGCACTTTCATTGAGAGGGGTTTCCAAGCTTCTAAGAAATAACGAGTTTCCGAAATACCAGCAAATATTTTTTCACCCAAATGTGATGATTCTTGGTGGTAACGATCAGTACACAAATCCCACTTGGCTCACGAAATTTTGTACTTTTAGTTTGAAGCTTTCGTCTACAGTAGCAGTTTTTATATTTAGGTTTCCCTCTGTTCTCTCCTATATTGATAGATGAATTTGGAACTCTAAATCCAACATGCTTTGTAGTAGCTCCTTGAAACTTGAAAAAATAAAGGAGTTCTCAGTTTTGTCTCTATGGTTTGTTTCCTCTTCAAGTAGCTCTAGGCACGCACTGTGGAAAACCACTTTCATTGAGAGGGGTTGCCAAGCTTCTAAGAAATTCCGAGTTTCCGAAATACCAGCAAATATTTTTTCACCCAATCTTGATGATACTTGGTGGTAATGATCAGTACACAAATCCCACATGGCTCACCAAATTTTGTTCTTCTAGGTTGAAGCGTTCGTCTACAGTAGCAGTTTTTATATTTAGGTTTCCCTCTGTTCTCTCCTATATAGATAGATGAATTTGGAACTCTAAATCCAACATGGTTTGTAGTAGGTGTTTGAAACTTGACAAAATAAAGGAGTTCTCAGTTTTGTCTCTATGGTTTGTTTCCTCTTAAAGTAGCCCTAGGCACAGACTGTGGAAAGCACTTTCATTGAGATGGGTTGCCAAGCTTCTAAGAAATAACGAGTTTCCGAAATACCAGCAAAGATTTTTTCACCCAATCTTGATGATACTTGGTGGTAATGATCAGTACACAAATCCCACTTGGCTCACCAAATTTTGTTCTTCTAGGTTGAAGCGTTAGTCTACAGTAGCAGTTTTTATATTTAGGTTTCTCTCTGTTCTCTCCTATATAGATAGATGAATTTGGAACTCTAAATCCAACATGGTTTGTAGTAGCTCTTTGAAACTTGAAAAAATAAAGGAGTTCTCAGTTTTGTCTCTATGGTTTGTTTCCTCTTCAAGTAGCCCTAGGCACAGACTGTGGAAAAGCACATTCATTGAGAGGGGTTGCCAAGCTTCTAAGAAATAACGAGTTTCCGAAATACCAGCAAATATTTTTTCACCCAAATTTGATGATTCTTGGTGGTAATGATCAGTACACAAATCCCACTTGGCTCACGAAATTTTGTTCTTCTAGTTTGAAACTGTCGTCTACAGTAGCAGTTTTTATATTTAGGTTTCACTCTGTTCTCTCGTATATAGATAGATGAATTTGGAACTCTAAATCCAACATGGTTTGTAGTAGCTCTTTGATACTTGACAAAATAAAGGAGTTCTCAGATTTGCCTCTATGGTTTGTTTCCTCTTCAAGTAGCCCTAGGCCCAGACTGTGGAAAAGCACTTTCATTGAGAGGGGTTGCCAAGCTTCTAAGAAATAACGAGTTTCCGAAATACCAGCAAATATTTTTTCACCCAATCTTGATGATACTTGGTGGTAATGATCAGTACACAAATCCCTTTTGGCTCACCAAATTTTGTTCTTCTAGGTTGAAGCGTTCGTTTACAGTAGCAGTTTATATATTTAGGTTTCACTCTGTTTTCTCATATATAGATAGATGAATTTGGAACTCTAAATCCAACATGGTTTGTAGTAGCTCTTTGAAACTTGACAAAATAAAGGAGTTCTCAGTTTTGTCTCTATGGTTTGTTTCCCCTTAAAGTAGCCCTAGGCACAGACTGTGGAAAGCACTTTCATTGAGATGGGTTGCCAAGCTTCTAAGAAATAACGAGTTTCTGAAATACCAGCAAATATTTTTTCACACAATCTTGTTGATACTTGGTGGTAATGATCAGTACACAAATCCCACTTGGCTCACCAAATTTTGGTCTTCTAGGTTGAAGCGTTCGTCTACAGTAGCAGTTTTTATACTTAGGTTTCCCTCTGTTCTCTCCTATATTGATAGATGATTTTGGAACTCTAAATCCAACATGCTTTGTAGTAGCTCCTTGAAACTTGACAAAATAAAGGAGTTCTCAGTTTTGTCTCTATGGTTTGTTTCCTCTTCAAGTAGCCCTAAGCACAGACTGTGGAAAAGCACTTTCATTAAGAGGGGTTGCCAAGCTTCAAAGAAATTACGAGTTTCAAAAATACCATCAAATATTTTTTAACCCAATCTTGATGATACTTGGTGGTAGTGATCAGTACACAAATCCCACTTGGCTCACCAAATTTTGTTCTTCTAGGTTGAAGCGTTCGTCTACAGTAGCAGTTTTTATATTTAGGTTCATCTGTTCTCTCCTATATAGATAGATGAATTTGGAACTCTAAATCCAACATGGTTTGTAGTAGCTCTTTGAAACTTGACAAAATAAAGGCGTTCTCAGTTTTGTCTCTATGGATTGTTTCCTCTTCTATTAGCCCTAGGCACACACTGTGGAAAAGCACTTTCATTGAGAGGGGTTGCCAAGCTTCTAAGAAATAACGAGTTTCCGAAATACCAGCAAATATTTTTTCACCCAATCTAGTTGATACTTGGTGGTAATGATCAGTACACAAATCCCACTTTGCTCACCAAATTTTGTTCTTCTATTTTGAAGCGTTCGTCTACCGTAGCAGTTTTTATATTTAGGTTTCCCTCTGTTCTCTCCTATATAGATAGATGAATTTGGAACTCTAAATCCAACATGGATTGTAGTAGCTCTTTGAAACTTGACAAAATAAAGGAGTTCTCAATTTTGTCTCTATGGTTTGTTTCCTCTTCAAGTAGCCCGAGGCACAGACTGTGGAAAAGCACTTTCATTGAGAGGGGTTTCCAAGCTTCTAAGAAATAACGAGTTTCCACAATACCAGCAAATATTTTTTCACCCAAATTTGATGATTCTTGGTGGTAACGATCAGTACACAAATCCCACTTGGCTCACGAAATTTTGTACTTCTAGTTTCAAGCTTTCGTCTACAGTAGCAGTTTTTATATTTAGGTTTCCCTCTGTTCTCTCCTATATAGATAGATGAATTTGGAACTCTAAATCCAACATGGTTTTTAGTAGCTCTTTGAAACTTGACAAAATAAAGGAGTTCTCAGTTTTGTCTCTATGGATTGTTTCCTCTTAAAGTAGCCCTAGGCACAGACTGTGGAAAGCACTTTCATTGAGAGGGGTTGCCAAGCTTATAAAAACAAAAACGAGTTTCCGAAATACCAGCAAATATTTTTTCACCCAAACTTGATGATACTTGGTGGTAATGATCAGTACACAAATCCCACTTGGCTTACCAAATTTTCTTCTTCTAGGTTGAAGCGTTCGTCTACAGTAACAGTTTTTATATTTAGGTTTCCCTCTGTTCTCTCCTATATTGATAGGTGAATTTGGAACTCTAAATCCAACATGCTTTGTAGTAGCTCCTTGAAACTTGACAAAATAAAGGAGTTCTCAGTTTTGTCTCTATGGTTTGTTTCCTCTTCAAGTAGCTCTAGGCACACACTGTGGAAAACCACTTTCATTGAGAGGGGTTGCCAAGCTTCTAAGAAATTCCGAGTTTCCGAAACACCAGCAAATACTTTTTCACCCAATCTTGATGATACTTGGTGGTAATGATCAGTACACAATTCCCACATGGCTCACCAAATTTTGTTCTTCTAGGTTGAAGCGTTCGTCTACAGTAGCAGTTTTTATATTTAGGTTTCCCTCTGTTCTCTCCTATATAGAAAGATGAATTTGGAACTCTAAATCCAACATGGTTTGTAGTAGCTCTTTGAAACTTGACAAAATAAAGGAGTTCTCAGTTTTGTAGCTTTGGTTTGTTTCCTCTTCAAGTAGCCCTAGGCACAGACTGTGGAAAAGCACTTTCATTGAGAGGGGTTGCCAAGCTTCTAAGAAATAACGAGTTTCCGAAATACCAGCAAATATTGTTTCACCCAATCTTGATGATACTTGTTGCTAATCATCAGTACACAAATCCCACTTGGCTCACCAAATTTAGTTCTTCTAGGTTGAAGCGTTCGTCTACAGTAGCAGTTTTTATATTTAGGTTTCCCTCTGTTCTCTCCTATATAGATAGATGAATTTGGAACTCTAAATCCAACATGGTTTGTAGTAGGTGTTTGAAACTTGACAAAATAAAGGAGTTCTCAGTTTTGTCTCTATGGTTTGTTTCCTCTTAAAGTAGCCCTAGGCACAGACTGTGGAAAGCACTTTCATTGAGATGGGTTGCCAAGCTTCTAAGAAATAACGAGTTTCCGAAATACCAGCAAAGATTTTTTCACCCAATCTTGATGATACTTGGTGGTAATGATCAGTACACAAATCCCACTTGGCTCACCAAATTTTGTTCTTCTAGGTTGAAGCGTTAGTCTACAGTAGCAGTTTTTATATTTAGGTTTCTCTCTGTTCTCTCCTATATAGATAGATGAATTTGGAACTCTAAATCCAACATGGTTTGTAGTAGCTCTTTGAAACTTGACAAAATAAAGGAGTTCTCAGTTTTGTCTCTATGGTTTGTTTCCTCTTCAAGTAGCCCTAGGCACAGACTGTGGAAAAGCACATTCATTGAGAGGGGTTGCCAAGCTTCTAAGAAATAACGAGTTTCCGAAGTACCAGCAAATATTTTTTCACCCAAATTTGATGATTCTTGGTGGTAATGATCAGTACACAAATCCCACTTGGCTCACGAAATTTTGTTCTTCTAGTTTGAAACTGTCGTCTACAGTAGCAGTTTTTATATTTAGGTTTCACTCTGTTCTCTCGTATATAGATAGATGAATTTGGAACTCTAAATCCAACATGGTTTGTAGTAGCTCTTTGAAACTTGACAAAATAAAGGAGTTCTCAGATTTGCCTCTATGGTTTGTTTCCTCTTCAAGTAGCCCTAGGCCCAGACTGTGGAAAAGCACTTTCATTGAGAGGGGTTGCCAAGCTTCTAAGAAATAACGAGTTTCCAAAATACCAGCAAATATTTTTTCACCCAATCTTGATGATACTTGGTGGTAATGATCAGTACACAAATCCCTTTTGGCTCACCAAATTTTGTTCTTCTAGGTTGAAGCGTTCGTTTACAGTAGCAGTTTATATATTTAGGTTTCACTCTGTTTTCTCATATATAGATAGATGAATTTGGAACTCTAAATCCAACATGGTTTGTAGTAGCTCTTTGAAACTTGACAAAATAAAGGAGTTCTCAGTTTTGTCTCTATGGTTTGTTTCCCCTTAAAGTAGCCCTAGGCACAGACTGTGGAAAGCACTTTCATTGAGATGGGTTGCCAAGCTTCTAAGAAATAACGAGTTTCCGAATACCAGCAAATATTTTTACACACAATCTTGTTGATACTTGGTGGTAATGACCAGTACACAAATCCCACTTGGCTCACCAAATTTTGGTCTTCTAGGTTGAAGCGTTCGTCTACAGTAGCAGTTTTTATATTTAGGTTTCTCTCTGTTCTCTCCTATATAGATAGATGAATTTGGAACTCTAAATCCAACATGGTTTGTAGTAGCTCTTTGAAACTTGACAAAATAAAGGAGTTCTCAGATTTGTCTCTATGGTTTGTTTCCTCTTCAAAAGCCCTAGGTACAGACTGTGGAAAAGCACTTTCATTGAGAGGGGTTGCCAAGCTTATAAGAAATAACGAGTTTCCGAAATACCAGCAAATATTTTTTCACCCAATCTTGATGATACTTGGTCCTAATGATCAGTACACAAATCCCACTTGGCTTACCAAATTTTGTTCTTCTAGGTTGAAGCGTTCGTCTACAGTAGCAGTTTTTATATTTAGGTTTCCCTCTGTTCTCTCCTATATTGATAGATGAATTTGGAACTCTAAATCCAACATGCTTTGTAGTAGCTCCTGGAAACTTGACAAAATAAAGGAGTTCTCAGTTTTGTCTCTATGGTTTGTTTCCTCTTCAAGTAGCCCTAGGCACAGACTGTGGAAAAGCACTTTCATTGAGAGGGGTTGCCAAGCTTCAAAGAAATTACGAGTTTCCAAAATACCATCAAATATTTTTTAACCCAATCTTGATGATACTTGGTGGTAATGATCAGTACACAAATCCCACTTGGCTCACCAAATTTTGTTCTTCTAGGTTGAAGCGTTCGTCTACAGTAGCAGTTTTTATATTTAGGTTTCCCTCTGTTCTCTCCTATATTGATAGATGAATTTGGAACTCTAAATCCAACATGCTTTGTAGTAGCTCCTGGAAACTTGACAAAATAAAGGAGTTCTCAGTTTTGTCTCTATGGTTTGTTTCCTCTTCAAGTAGCCCTAGGCACAGACTGTGGAAAAGCACTTTCATTGAGAGGGGTTGCCAAGCTTCAAAGAAATTACGAGTTTCCAAAATACCATCAAATATTTTTTAACCCAATCTTGATGATACTTGGTGGTAATGATCAGTACACAAATCCCACTTGGCTCACCAAATTTTGTTCTTCTAGGTTGAAGCGTTCGTCTAGAGTAGCAGTTTTTATATTTAGGTTCATCTGTTCTCTCCTATATAGATAGATGAATTTGGAACTCTAAATCCAACATGGTTTGTAGTAGCTCTTTGAAACTTGACAAAATAAAGGAGTTCTCAGTTTTGTCTCTATGGTTTGTTTCCTCCTCAAGTAGCCCTAGGCACAGACTGTGGAAAAGCACTTTCATTGAGAGGGGTTGCCAAGCTTCTAAGAAATAACGAGTTTCCGAAATACCAGCAAATATTTTTTTCACCCAAATTTGATGATTCTTGGTGGTAACGATCAGTACACAAATCCCACTTGGCTCACTAAATTTTGTACTTCTAGTTTGAAGCTTTCGTCTACAGTAGCAGTTTTTATATTTAGGTTTCCCTCTGTTCTCTCCTATATAGATAGATGAATTTGGAACTCGAAATCCAACATGGTATGTAGTAGCTCTTTGAAACTTGACAAAATAAAGGAGTTCTCAGTTTTGTCTCTATGGTTTGTTTCCTCTTAAAGTAGCCCTAGGCACAGACTGTGAAAAGCACTTGCATTGAGACGGGTTGCCAAGCTTCTAAGAAATAACGAGTTTCCGAAATACCAGCAAATATTTTTTCACCCAATCTAGTTGATACTTGGTGGTAATGATCAGTACACAAATCCCACTTTGCTCACCAAATTTTGTTCTTCTATTTTGAAGCGTTCGTCTACCGTAGCAGTTTTTATATTTAGGTTTCCCTCTGTTCTCTCCTATATTGATAGATGAATTTGGAACTCTAAATCCAACATGCTTTGTAGTAGCTCCTTGAAACTTGACAAAATAAAGGAGTTCTCATTTTTGTCTCTATGGTTTGTTTCCTCTTCAAGTAGCTCTAGGCACACACTGTGGAAAACCACTTTCATTGAGAGGGGTTGCCAAGCTTCTAAGAAATTCCGAGTTTCCGAAATACCAGCAAATATTTTTTCACCCAATCTTGATGATACTTGGTGGTAATGATCAGTACACAAATCCCACATGGCTCACCAAATTTTGTTCTTCTAGGTTGAAGCGTTCGTCTACAGTAGCAGTTTTTATATTTAGGTTTCTCTCTGTTCTCTCCTATATAGATAGATGAATTTGGAACTCTAAATCCAACATGGTTTGTAGTAGCTCTTTGAAACTTGACAAAATAAAGGAGTTCTCAGTTTTGTCTCTATGGTTTGTTTCCTCTTCAAGTAGCCCTAGGCACAGACTGTGGAAAAGCACATTCATTGAGAGGGGTTGCCAAGCTTCTAAGAAATAACGAGTTTCCGAAATACCAGCAAATATTTTTTCACCCAAATTTGATGATTCTTGGTGGTAATGATCAGTACACAAATCCCACTTGGCTCACGAAATTTTGTTCTTCTAGTTTGAAACTGTCGTCTACAGTAGCAGTTTTTATATTTAGGTTTCACTCTGTTCTCTCGTATATAGATAGATGAATTTGGAACTCTAAATCCAACATGGTTTGTAGTAGCTCTTTGAAACTTGACAAAATAAAGGAGTTCTCAGATTTGCCTCTATGGTTTGTTTCCTCTTCAAGTAGCCCTAGGCCCAGACTGTGGAAAAGCACTTTCATTGAGAGGGGTTGCCAAGCTTCTAAGAAATAACGAGTTTCCGAAATACCAGCAAATATTTTTTCACCCAATCTTGATGATACTTGGTGGTAATGATCAGTACACAAATCCCTTTTGGCTCACCAAATTTTGTTCTTCTAGGTTGAAGCGTTCGTTTACAGTAGCAGTTTATATATTTAGGTTTCACTCTGTTTTCTCATATATAGATAGATGAATTTGGAACCCTAAATCCAACATGGTTTGTAGTAGCTCTTTGAAACTTGACAAAATAAAGGAGTTCTCAGTTTTGTCTCTATGGTTTGTTTCCTCTTCAAGTAGCCCTAGGCACAGACTGTGGAAAAGCACTTTCATTAAGAGGGGTTGCCAAGCTTCAAAGAAATTACGAGTTTCCAAAATACCATCAAATATTTTTTAACCCAATCTTGATGATACTTGGTGGTAGTGATCAGTACACAAATCCCACTTGGCTCACCAAATTTTGTTCTTCTAGGTTGAAGCGTTCGTCTACAGTAGCAGTTTTTATATTTAGGTTCATCTGTTCTCTCCTATATAGATAGATGAATTTGGAACTCTAAATCCAACATGGTTTGTAGTAGCTCTTTGAAACTTGACAAAATAAAGGAGTTCTCAGTTTTGTCTCTATGGTTTGTTTCCTCCTCAAGTAGCCCTAGGCACAGACTGTGGAAAAGCACTTTCATTGAGAGGGGTTGCCAAGCTTCTAAGAAATAACGAGTTTCCGAAATACCAGCAAATATTTTTTTCACCCAAATTTGATGATTCTTGGTGGTAACGATCAGTACACAAATCCCACTTGGCTCACGAAATTTTGTACTTCTAGTTTGAAGCTTTCGTCTACAGTAGCAGATTTTATATTTAGGTTTCCCTCTGTTCTCTCCTATATAGATAGATGAATTTGGAACTCGAAATCCAACATGGTATGTAGTAGCTCTTTGAAACTTGACAAAATAAAGGAGTTCTCAGTTTTGTCTCTATGGTTTGTTTCCTCTTAATGTAGCCCTAGGCACAGACTGTGGAAAGCACTTGCATTGAGATGGGTTGCCAAGCTTCTAAGAAATAACGAGTTTCCGAAATACCAGCAAATATTTTTTCACCCAATCTAGTTGATACTTGGTGGTAATGATCAGTACACAAATCCCACTTTGCTCACCAAATTTTGTTCTTCTATTTTGAAGCGTTCGTCTACCGTAGCAGTTTTTATATTTAGGTTTCCCTCTGTTCTCTCCTATATAGATAGATGAATTTGGAACTCTAAATCCAACATGGATTGTAGTAGCTCTTTGAAACTTGACAAAATAAAGGAGTTCTCAGTTTTTTCTTTATGGTTTGTTTCCTCTTCAAGTAGCCCTAGGCACAGACTGTGGAAAAGCACTTTCATTGAGAGGGGTTTCCAAGCTTCTAAGAAATAACGAGTTTCCGAAATACCAGCAAATATTTTTTCACCCAAATTTGATGATTCTTGGTGGTAACGATCAGTACACAAATCCCACTTGGCTCACGAAATTTTGTACTTCTAGTTTGAAGCTTTCGTCTACAGTAGCAGTTTTTATATTTAGGTTTCCCTCTGTTCTCTCCTGTATAGATAGATGAATTTGGAACTCTAAATCCAAGATGTTTTGTAGTAGCTCTTTGAAACTTGACAAAATGAAGGAGTTCTCAGTTTTGTCTCTATGGTTTGTTTCCTCTTCAAGTAGCCCTAGGCACAGACTGTGGAAAGCACTTTCATTGAGAGTGGTTGCCAAGCTTCTAAGAAATAACGAGTTTCCGAAATACCAGCAAATATTTTTTCACCCAATCTTGATGATACTTGGTGGTAATGATCAGTACACAAATCCCACTTGGCTCACCAAATTTTGTTCTTCTAGGTTGAAGCGTTCGTCTACAGTAGCAGTTTTTATATTTAGGTTTCCCTCTGTTCTCTCCCATATAGATAGATTAATTTGGAACTCTAAATCCAACATGGTTTGTAGTAGCTCTTTGAAACTTGACAAAATAAAGGAGTTCTCAGTTTTGTCTCTATGGTTTGTTTCCTCTTCAAGTAGCCCTAGGCACAGACTGTGGAAAAGCACTTTCATTGAGAAGTGTTGCCAAGCTTCTACGAAATTACGAGTTTCCGAAATACCAGCATATATTTTTTCACCCAATCTTGATGATACTTGTTGCTAATGATCAGTACACAAATCCCACTTGGCTCACCAAATTTTGTTCTTCTAAGTTGAAGCGTTCGTCTACAGTAGCAGTTTTTATATTTAGGTTTCCCTCTGTTCTCTCCTATATAGAAAGATGAATTTGGAACTCTAAATCCAACATGGTTTGTAGTAGCTCTTTGAAACTTGACAAAATAATGGAGTTCTCAGATTTGTCTCTATGGTTTGTTTCCTCTTCAAGTAGCCCTAGGCACAGACTGTGGAAAGCACTTTCATTGAGAGGGGTTGCCAAGCTTCTACGAAAAAACGAGTTTCCGAAATACCAGCAAATATTTTTTCACCCAGTCTTGATAATACTTGGTGATAATGATCAGTACACAAATCCCACTTGGCTCACCAAATTTTGTTCTTCTAGGTTGAAGCTTTCTTCTACAGTAGCAGTTTTTATATTTAGGTTTCCCTCTGTTCTCTCCTATATAGATAGATGAATTTGGAACTCTAAATCCAACATGGTTTGTAGTAGCTCTTTGAAACTTGACAAAATAAAGGAGTTCTCAGATTTGTCTCTATGGTTTGTTTCCTCTTCAAGTAGCCCTAGGCACAGACTGTGGAAAGCACTTTCATTGAGATGGGTTGCCAAGCTTCTAAGAAATAACGAGTTTCCGAAATACCAGCAAATATTTTTTCACCCAATCTTGATGATACTTGGTGGTAATGATCAGTACACAAATCCCACTTGGCTCACCAAATTTTGTTCTTCTAGGTTGAAGCGTTCGT
The DNA here is from genome assembly GCF_048772815.1 of Callospermophilus lateralis. Taxonomy (NCBI): domain Eukaryota; kingdom Metazoa; phylum Chordata; class Mammalia; order Rodentia; family Sciuridae; genus Callospermophilus; species Callospermophilus lateralis. The sequence continues at coordinate 43,719 of NW_027517254.1, forward strand.
CTACAGTAGCAGTTTTTATATTTAGGTTTCCCTCTGTTCTCTCCTATATAGATAGATGAATTTGGAACTCTAAATCCAACATGGTTTGTAGTAGCTCTTTGAAACTTGACAAAGTAAAGGAGTTCACAGTTTTGTCTCTATGGTTTGTTTCCTCTTCAAGTAGCCCTAGGCATAGACTGTGGAAAAGCACTTTCATTGAGAGGGGTTGCCAAGCTTCTAAGAAATAACGAGTTTCCGAAATACCAGGAAATATTATTTCACCCAATCTTGATGATACTTGGAGCTAATGATCAGTACACAAATCCCACTTGGCTCACCAAATTTTGTTCTTCTAGGTTGAAGCGTTCGTCTACAGTAGCAGTTTTTATATTTAGGTTTCCCTGTGTTCTCTCCTACATAGAAAGATGAATTTGGAACTCTAAATCCAACATGGTTTGTAGTAGCTCTCTGAAACTTGACAAAATAAAGGAGTTCTCAGTTTTGTCTCTATGGTTTGTTTCCTCTTCAAGTAGCCCTAGGCACAGACTGTGGCAAAGCACTTTCATTGAGAGGGGTTGCCAAGCTTCTAAGAAATAACGAGTTTCGAAATAACAGCAAATATTTTTTCACCCAAATTTGGTGATTCTTGGTGGTAATGATCAGTACACAAATCCCACTTGGCTCACGAAATTTTGTTCTTCTAGTTTGAAGCGTTCGTCTACAGTAGCAGTTTTTATATTTAGGTTTCCCTCTGTTCTCTCCCACATAGATAGATGAACTTGGAACTCTAAATCCAACATGGTTTGTAGTAGCTCTTTGAAACTTGGCAAAATAAAGGAGTTCTCAGTTTTGTCTCTATGGTTTGTTTCCTCTTAAAGTAGACCTAGGCACAGACTGTGGAAATCACTTTCATTGAGATGGGTTGCCAAGCTTCTAAGAAATAACGAGTTTCCGAAATACCAGCAAATATTTTTTCACCCAATCTTGATGATACTTGGTAGTAATGATCAGTACACAAATCCCACTTGGCTTACAAATTTTGTTCTTCTTGGTTGAAGCGTTCGTCTACAGTAGCAGTTTTTATATTTAAGTTTCCCTCGGTTCTCTCCTATATAGATAGATGAATTTGGAACTCTAAATCCAACATGGTTTGTAGTAGCTCTTTGAAACTTGACAAAATAAAGGAGTTCTCAGTTTTGTCTCTATGGTTTGTTTCCTCTTCAAGTAGCCCTAGGCACAGACTGTGGAAAAGCACTTTCATTGAGAGGGGTTGCCAAGCTTCTAAGAAATTACGAGTTTTTGAAATACCAGCAAATATTTTTTCACCCAATCTTGATGATACTTGGAGATAATGATCAGTACACAAATCACACTTGGCTCACCAAATTTTGTTCTTCTAGGTTGAAGCGTTCGTCTACAGTAGCAGTTTTTATATTTAGGTTTCCCTCTGTTCTCTCCTATATAGAAAGATGAATTTGAACTATAAATACAACTTGGTTTGTAGTAGCTCTTTGAAACTTGACAAAATAAAGGAGTTCTCAGTTTTGTCTCTATGGTTTGTTTCCTCTTAAAGTAGCCCTAGCACAGACTCTGGAAAGCCCTTTCATTGAGATGGGTTGCCAACCTTCTAAGAAATAACGAGTTTCCGAAATACCAGCAAATATTTTTTCACACAATATTGTTGATACTTGGTTGTAATGATCAGTACACAAATCCCACTTGGCTCACCAAATTTTGTTCTTCTAGGTGAAGCGTTCATCTACATTAGCAGTTTTTATGTTTATTTTTCTCTCTGTTCTCTCCTATATAGAAAGATGAATTTGGAACTCTAAATCCAACATGGTTTGTAGTAGCTCTTTGAAACTTGACAAAATAAAGGAGTTCTCAGATTTGTCTCTATGGTTTGTTTCCTCTTCAAGTAGCCCTAGGCATAGACTGTGGAAAAGCACTGTCATTGAGAGGGGTTCCCAAGCTTCAAAGAAATAACGAGTTTCCGAAATACCAGCAAATATTTTTTCACCCAATCTTAATGATACTTGGTGGTAATGATCAGTACACAAATCCCACTTGGCTTACCAAATTTTGTTCTTCTAAGTTGAAGCGTTCGTCTACAGTAGGAGTTTTTATATTTAGGTTTCCCTCTGTTCTCTCCTATATAGATAGATGAATTTGGAACTCTAAATCCAACATGGTTTGTAGTAGGTGTTTGAAACTTGACAAAATAAAGGAGTTCTCAGTTTTGTCTCTATGGTTTGTTTCCTCTTAAAGTAGCCCTAGGCACAGACTGTGGAAAGCACTTTCATTGAGATGGGTTGCCAAGCTTCTAAGAAATAACGAGTTTCCGAAATACCAGCAAAGATTTTTTCACCCAATCTTGATGATACTTGGTGGTAATGATCAGTACACAAATCCCACTTGGCTCACCAAATTTTGTTCTTCTAGGTTGAAGCGTTAGTCTACAGTAGCAGTTTTTATATTTAGGTTTCTCTCTGTTCTCTCCTATATAGATAGATGAATTTGGAACTCTAAATCCAACATGGTTTGTAGTAGCTCTTTGAAACTTGACAAAATAAAGGAGTTCTCAGTTTTGTCTCTATGGTT
>NW_027517255.1:0-46292 GCF_048772815.1 Callospermophilus lateralis
CTAGGTTGAAGTGTTTCGTTTCCAGTAACAGTTTGAATATTTAGGTTTCACTCTGTTTTCTCCTATTCAGATAGATGTGTTTGGAACTCTAAATCCAACACGGATTGTGCTAGCTCCTTAAAACTTGACACAATAAAGTAGTTCTACTTTCTATCTCTATGGTTTCTTCCCTCTTGAAGTAGCCCTAAACAGTGACTGGGGAAAGACATTTTCATTTGAAAGTGGTTGCCATGCTTCCAAAAAACTAATAGTTTTCCTGAAATCTCAGCAAATATTTTTTCACACAATCTTGATGATACTTGGTGGTAATGATCAGTTCACTAAGCCCACTTGACTGCCCAATTGTCATTCTTCTAGGGTGAAGTGTTCATTTCTAGTAACAGTTGTAATTTTTAGGATTCACTCTGTTTTCTCCTATATAGATAGATGTGTTTGGAACTCTAAATCAAACACGGTTTTTGGTAGCTCCTTGAAACTTAACACAATAAAGTAGTTCTACGTTCTTTCTAAATGGTTTGTTTCCTCTTGAACTAGCCCTAAGCAGAAACTGGCGAAAGACACTTTATTTTGAAAGGGTAGCCAAGCTTCCAAAATCTACTAGTTTTCTGAAATCTCAGCAACTATTTTTTCACCCAATCTTGATGATACTTGGTGGTAATGATCAGTTCACTAAGCCCACTTGACTGTCCAATTGTCATTCTTTCAGGTTGAAGTGGTCCTGCCAGTAACAATTTGAATTTTTAGGTTTCACTCTGTTTTCTCCTATATAGATAGATGTTTTGGAACTCTAAATCAAACACAGTTTGTGGTAGCTTTTTGAAAATTAACACAAAATGTAGTTCTTAGTTCTGTCTTTATGGTTTGTTTTTTCTTGAAGTAGCCCTAAGCAGAGACTGGCGATAGACACTTTCATTTGAAAGGGTAGCCAAGCTTCCAAAAAACTACTAGTTTTCTGAAATCTCAGCAAATATTTCTTCACCCAATCGTGAAGATACTTGGTGGTATTGATCAGTTCACGAAGCCCACTTGTCTGTCCAATTTTCATTTTTCTAGGATGAAGCATTCGTTTCCAGTAACAGTTTGAATATTTAGGATTCACTCTGTTTTCTCCGATTCAGATAGATGTGTTTGGAACTCTAAATCAAACACGGTTTGTGCTAGCTCCTTGAAACTTGACACAATAAAAATAGTTTTACGTTTGCTCTCTATGGTTTGTTTCCTCTTGATATAGCCCTAAGCAAAGCCTGACGAAAGTCACTTTCTTTTAAAAGGGGTTCCAAAGGTTCCAAAAACTACTGGTTTTCTAAAATCTTAGCAAATATTATTTCACACAATCTTGACGATTCTTGGTGGTAATGATCAGTTCAGTAAGCCCACTTGACTGCCCAATTTTCATTCTTCTATGATGAAGCGTTCTTTTCCAGTAACAGTTTGAATATTTAGGATTCACTCTGTTTTCTCTTATTCAGATAGATATGTTTGGAACACTAAATCAAACACAGTTTTTGGTAACTCCTTGAAACTTGACACAATAAAGTAGTTCTACGTTCTTTCTCAATTTGCTTCCCTTTGAACTAGCCCTAAGCAGAGACTGGTGAAAGACACTTTCATTTGAAAGGAGTTGCAAGCTTCCAGAAAACTACTAGTTTTCTGAAATCTCAGCAAATATTATTTTACCCAATCGTGATGATACTTGGTGGTAATGATCAGTTCACTAAGCCCACTTGGTTGCCCAATTTTCATTCTTCTAGGTTGAAGCATTCGTTTCCAGTAACAGTTTGAATTTTTATTTTTCACTGTGTTTTCGACTATATAGATAGATGTGTTTGGAACTCTAAATCAAACACGGTTTATGCTAGTTCATTGAAACTTGATACAATAAAGTATTTCAATGTTCTATCTCTATGGTTTGTTTCCTCTTGAAGTAGCCCTAAGCAGAGACTGGCGAAAGACACTTTCATTTGAAAGGGGTTTGCAAGCTTCCAAAAAAGTACTAGTTTTCTGAAATCTCAGCAAATATTTGTTCACCCAATCTTGATGATACTTGGTTGTATTGATCAGTTCACTAAGCCCACTTGGCTGCCCTATTTTCGTTATTCTAGGTTGAAGTGTTCGTTTTCAGTAAGAGTTTGAATTTTTAGGTTTCACTCAGTTTTCTCCTATACAGATAGATGTGTTTGGAACTCTAAATCAAACACGGTTTGTGCTAGCTCCTTGAAACTTGACACAATAAAGAAGTTCTTAGTTCTGTCCTCCTGGTTTGTTTCCTCTTGAAGTAGCCATCTGCAGCGACTGGCGAAAGACACTTTCATTTGAAAGGGTAGCCAAGCTTCGGAAATCTACTAGTTTTCTGAAATCTCTGCAAAAATTTTTTCACACAATCTTGATGATACTTGGAGGTAATGATAAGTTCACTAATCCCACTTGAATGCCCAATTGTCATTCTTCCAGGTTGAAGTGTTCATTGCCAGTAACAATTTGAGTTTTTAGGTTTCACTCTGTTTTCTCCTATATAGATACATGTGTTTGGAACTCTAAATCGAACACAGTTTGTGGTAGCTCTTTGAAACGTCACACAATAATGTAGTTCTTTGTTCTGTCCATATGAGTTGTTTCCTCCTGAAGTAGTCCTAAGCAGAGATTGGCGAAAGACACTTTCATTTGAAAGGGTAGCCAAGCTTGCAAAAACTACTAGTTTTCTGAAATGTCACCAAATATTTCTTCACACAATCTTGATTATACTTGGTGGTAATGATCAGCTCACTAAGCCCACTTGGATGCCCCATTTTCATTCTTCTAGGTTGAAGCGTTCGTATTCAGTAAGAGTTTGAAATTTTACGTTTCACTCAGTTTTCTCCTATACAGATAGATATCTTTGGAACTCTAAATCAAACACGGTTTGTGCTAGCTCCTTGAAACTTGACAAAATAAAGTAGTTCTAAGTTCTATCTCTATGCTTCCTTTCTTTTGAAGTAGATCTAAACAGTGACTGGCGAAAGACACTTTCATTTGAAAGGGTAGCCAAGCTTCCAAAATCTACTAGTTTTCTGAAATCTCAGCAAATATTTTTTCACCCAATCTTGATGATACTTGGTGGTAATGACCAGATCACTAAGCCCACTTGGCTGCCCATGTTTCATTCTTCTAGGGTGAAGTGTTCATTTCCAGTAACAGTTGGAATTTTTAGGATTCACTCTGTTTTCTCCTATATAGATAGATGTTTTTGGAAATCTAAATCAAACACAGTTTGTGCTAGCTCCTTGAAACTGGACACAATAAAGTAGTTTTAAGTTTCATCTCTATGGTTTGTTTCCTTTTGAAGTAGCCCTATACAGTGACTGGCGAAAGACACTTTCATTTGAAAGGGATTGAAGACTTTCAAAAATCTACTATTTTCTGAAATCTCAGCAAATATTTTTTCACCAATCTTGATGATACTTGGTGGTAATGATCAGTTCACTAAGCCCACTTGACTGCCCAATTGTCATTCTTCCAGGTTGAAGTGTTAGTTGCCAGTAACAATTTGAATTTTTAGGTTTCACTCTGTTTTCTCCTATATAGATAGATGTTTTTGGAACTCTAAATCAAACACAGTTAGTGGTAGCTCTTTGAAAATTGACACAATAATGTAGTTCCTAGTTCTGTCCCTATGGTTTGTTTCCTCTTGAAGTAGCCCTAAGCAGAGACTGGCGATAGACACCTTCATTTGAAAGTTGTTGCCAAGCTTCCAAAAAACTACTAGTTTTCTGAAATCTCAGCAAATATTTTTTCACACAATCTGATGATACTTGGTGGTAATGATCAGTTCACTAAGCCCACTTGGCTGCCCATTTTTCATTCTTCTAGGTTGAAGAGTTCGTTTCCAGTAACAGTTTTAATTTTTAGGTTTCACTCTGTTTTCTCCTATTCAGATAGATGTGTTTGGAACTCTAAATCAATCACCGTTTATGCTAGCTCATTGAAACTTGATACAATAAAATATTTCTATGTTCTATCTCTATGGTTTGTTTCCTCTTGAAGTAGCCCTAAGCAGAGACTGGCGAAGACACTTTCATTTTAAAGGGATTGAAGGCTCCCAAAAATCTACTAGTTTTCTGAAATCTCAGCAAATATTTCTTCACCCATTCTTAATGATACTTTTTGGTAATGATCAGTTCACTAAGCTCACTTGGCTGCCCAATTTTCATTCTTCTAGGTTGAAGCGTTCGTATTCAGTAAAAGTTTGAATTTTTAGGTTTCACTCTGTTTTCTCTTATACAGATAGAATTGTTTGGAACTCTAAATCAAACACGGTTTGTGATAGCTCCTTAAAACATGACACAATAAAATAGTTTTACATTTTCTCTCTATAGTTTGTTTCCTCTGGAAGTAGCCCTTACCAAAGACTGAAGAAAGACACTTTAGTTTGAAAGGCGTTGCCATGGTTTCAAAAAACTACTAGTTTTCTGAAATCTCAGCAAATATTTTTTACCCAATCTTGATGATAATTGGTGGTAATGATCAGTTCACTAATCCCACTTGGCTGCCCACATTCCTTTATTCTAGGTTGAAACTTTCGGTTCCAGTAACAGTTTGAATATTTAGGATTCACTATGTTTTCTCTTATTCAGATAGATATGTCTGGAACTCTAAATAAAACACGGTTTTGTGGTAACTCTTTGAAACTTGACACAATAAAATATTTTTACGTTCTTTCTCAATGGTTTGCTTCCCCTAGAACTAGCCCTAAGCAGAGACTGGCGACAGACACTTTCATTAGAAAGGGGTTTGCAAGCTTCCAAAAAACTACTAGTTTTCTGAAATCTCAGCAAATATTCTTTTCACCCAATCTTGATGATACTTGGTGCTAATGATCAGTACATTAAATCCACTTGACTGCCCAATTGTCATTCTTCCAGGTTGAAGTGTTCGTTGCAAGTAACAATTTGAATTTTTAGGTTTCACTCTGTTTTCTCCTATGTAGATAGATGTGTTTTGAACTCTAAATCAAAAACAGTTTGTGGTAGCTCTTTGAAAATTGACACAATAATGTAGTTCTTACTTCTGGTCTTATGGTTTGTTTCCTCTTGAAGTAGCCCTAAGCAGAGACTGGCGATAGACACTTTCCTTTGAAAGGGGTGCCAAGCTTCCAAAAAACTACTAGTTTTCTGAAATCTCAGCAAATATTTGTTCACACAATCTTGATGATACATGGTGGTACAGTTCACGAAGCCCACTTGGCTGTCCAATTGTCATTCTTCTAGGTTGAAGTGTTCGTTTCCAGTAACAGTTTGAATATTTAGGTTTCACTCTGTTTTCTCCTATTCAGATAGATGTGTTTGGAACTCTAAATCCAACACGGATTGTGCTAGCTCCTTAAAACTTGACACAATAAAGTAGTTCTACTTTCTATCTCTATGGTTTCTTCCCTCTTGAAGTAGCCCTAAACAGTGACTGGCGAAAGACATTTTCATTTGAAAGTGGTTGCCATGCTTCCAAAAAAACTAATAGTTTTCTGAAATCTCAGCAAATATTTTTTCACACAATCTTGATGATACTTGGTGGTAATGATCAGTTCACTAATTCCACTTGACTGCCCAATTGTCATTCTTCTAGGGTGAAGTGTTCATTTCTAGTAACAGTTGTAATTTTTAGGATTCACTCTGTTTTCTCCTATATAGATAGATGTGTTTGGAACTCTAAATCAAACACGGTTTGTGGTAGCTCCTTGAAACTTAACACAATAAAGTAGTTCTACGTTCTTTCTAAATGGTTTGTTTCCTCTTGAACTAGCCCTAAGCAGAAACTGGCGAAAGACACTTTATTTTGAAAGGGTAGCCAAGCTTCCAAAATCTACTAGTTTTCTGAAATCTCAGCAACTATTTTTTCACCCAATCTTGATGATACTTGGTGGTAATGATCAGTTCACTAAGCCCACTTGACTGTCCAATTGTCATTCTTTCAGGTTGAAGTGTTCCTTGCCAGTAACAATTTGAATTTTTAGGTTTCACTCTGTTTTCTCCTATATAGATAGATGTTTTGGAACTCTAAATCAAACACAGTTTGTGGTAGCTTTTTGAAAATTAACACAAAAATGTAGTTCTTAGTTCTGTCTTTATGGTTTGTTTTTTCTTGAAGTAGCCCTAAGCAGAGACTGGCGATAGACACTTTTATTTGAAAGGGTAGCCAAGCTTCCAAAAAACTACTAGTTTTCTGAAATCTCAGCAAATATTTCTTCACCCAATCGTGAAGATACTTGGTGGTATTGATCAGTTCACGAAGCCCACTTGTCTGTCCAATTTTCATTTTTCTAGGATGAAGCGTTCGTTTCCAGTAACAGTTTGAATATTTAGGATTCTCTCTGTTTTCTCCGATTCAGATAGATGTGTTTGGAACTCTAAATCAAACACGGTTTGTGCTAGCTCCTTGAAACTTGACACAATAAAATAGTTTTACGTTTGCTCTCTATGGTTTGTTTCCTCTTGATATAGCCCTAAGCAAAGCCTGACGAAAGTCACTTTCTTTTAAAAGGAGTTCCAAAGGTTCCAAAAACTACTGGTTTTCTAAAATCTTAGCAAATATTATTTCACACAATCTTGACGATTCTTGGTGGTAATGATCAGTTCAGTAAGCCCACTTGACTGCCCAATTTTCATTCTTCTATGATGAAGCGTTCTTTTCCAGTAACAGTTTGAATATTTAGGATTCACTCTGTTTTCTCTTATTCAGATAGATATGTTTGGAACTCTAAATCAAACACAGTTTTTGGTAACTCCTTGAAACTTGACACAATAAAGTAGTTCTATGTTCTTTCTCAATTTTGCTTCCCTTTGAACTAGCCCTAAGCAGAGACTGGTGAAAGACACTTTCATTTGAAAGGGGTTGCAAGCTTCCAGAAAACTACTAGTTTTCTGAAATCTCAGCAAATATTTTTTTACCCAATCGTGATGATACTTGGTGGTAATGATCAGTTCACTAAGCCCACTTGGTTGCCCAATTTTCATTCTTCTAGGTTGAAGCATTCGTTTCCAGTAACAGTTTGAATTTTTAGGTTTCACTGTGTTTTCGACTATATAGATAGATGTGTTTGGAACTCTAAATCAAACACGGTTTATGCTAGTTCATTGAAACTTGATACAATAAAGTATTTCAATGTTCTATCTCTATGGTTTGTTTCCTCTTGAAGTAGCCCTAAGCAGAGACTGGCGAAAGACACTTTCATTTGAAAGGGGTTTGCAAGCTTCTAAAAAAGTACTAGTTTTCTGAAATCTCAGCAAATATTTGTTCACCCAATCTTGATGATACTTGGTTGTATTGATCAGTTCACTAAGCCCACTTAGCTGCCCTATTTTCGTTATTCTAGGTTGAAGTGTTCGTTTTCAGTAAGAGTTTGAATTTTTAGGTTTCACTCAGTTTTCTCCTATACAGATAGATGTGTTTGGAACTCTAAATCAAACAGGGTTTGTGCTAGCTCCTTGGAACTTGACACAATAAAGAAGTTCTTAGTTCTGTCCTCCTGGTTTGTTTCCTCTTGAAGTAGCCATCTGCAGCGACTGGCGAAAGACACTTTCATTTGAAAGGGTAGCCAAGCTTCTGAAATCTACTAGTTTTCTGAAATCTCAGCAAATATTTTTTAACCCAATCTTGATGATACTTGGTGGTAATGATCAGTTCACTAAGCCCACTTGACTTCCCAATTGTCATTCTTCCAGGTTGAATTGTTCATTGCCAGTAACAATTTGAATTTTTAGGTTTCACTCTGTTTTCTCCTATATAGATAGATGTGTTTGGAATTCTAAATCAAACACAGTTTGTGGTAGCTCTTTGAAAATTGACACAATAGTGTAGTTCTTAGTTCGGTCCTTATGGTTTGTTTCCTCTTGAAGCAGCCCTAAGTAGAGACTGGCGAAAGACACTTTCATTTGAAAGGGTAGCCATGCTTCCAAAATCTACTAGTTTTCTGAAATCTCAGCAAATATTTTTTCACCCAATATTGAAGATACTTGGTGGTAATGATCAGATCACTAAGCCAACTTGGCTGCCCATTTTTCATTCTTCTAGGGTGAAGTGTTCATTCCCAGTAACAGTTGGAATTTTTAGTATTCACTCTGTTTTCTCCTTTAAAGATAGATGTTTTTGGAACTCTAAATCAAACACTGTTTGTGCCAGCTCCTTGAAACTAGATACAATAAACTAGTTTTAAGTTTCATCTCTATGGTTTGTTTCCTCTTGAAGTAGACCTAAACAGTGACTGGCGAAAGACACTTTCATTTGAAAGGGTAGCCAATCTTCCAAAATCTACTAGTTTTCTGAAATCTCTGCAAAAATTTTTTCACACAATCTTGATGATACTTGGAGGTAATGATAAGTTCACTAATCCCACTTGAATGCCCAGTTGTCATTCTTCCAGGTTGAAGTGATCATTGCCAGTAACAATTTGAGTTTTTAGGTTTCACTCTGTTTTCTCCTATATAGATACATGTGTTTGGAACTCTAAATCGAACACAGTTTGTGGTAGCTCTTTGAAACGTCACACAATAATGTAGTTCTTTGTTCTGTCCATATGAGTTGTTTCCTCCTGAAGTAGTCCTAAGCAGAGATTGGCGAAAGACACTTTCATTTGAAAGGGTAGCCAAGCTTGCAAAAACTACTAGTTTTCTGAAATGTCACCAAATATTTCTTCACACAATATTGATTATACTTGGTGGTAATGATCAGCTCACTAAGCCCACTTGGATGCCCCATTTTCATTCTTCTAGGTTGAAGCGTTCGTATTCAGTAAGAGTTTGAAATTTTACGTTTCACTCAGTTTTCTCCTATACAGATAGATATCTTTGGAACTCTAAATCAAACACGGTTTGTGCTAGCTCCTTGAAACTTGACAAAATAAAGTAGTTCTAAGTTCTATCTCTATGCTTCCTTTCTTTTGAAGTAGATCTAAACAGTGACTGGCGAAAGACACTTTCATTTGAAAGGGTAGCCAAGCTTCCAAAATCTACTAGTTTTCTGAAATCTCAGCAAATATTTTTTCACCCAATCTTGATGATACTTGGTGGTAATGACCAGACTACTAAGCCCACTTGGCTGCCCATGTTTCATTCTTCTAGGGTGAAGTGTTCATTTCCAGTAACAGTTGGAATTTTTAGGATTCACTCTGTTTTCTCCTATATAGATAGATGTTTTTGGAAATCTAAATCAAACACGGTTTGTGCTAGCTCCTTGAAACTGGACACAATAAAGTAGTTTTAAGTTTCATCTCTATGGTTTGTTTCCTTTTGAAGTAGCCCTATACAGTGACTGGCGAAAGACACTTTCATTTGAAAGGGATTGAAGACTTTCAAAAATCTACTATTTTCTGAAATCTCAGCAAATATTTTTTCACCAATCTTGATGATACTTGGTGGTAATGATCAGTTCACTAAGCCCACTTGACTGCCCAATTGTCATTCTTCCAGGTTGAAGTGTTAGTTGCCAGTAACAATTTGAATTTTTAGGTTTCACTCTGTTTTCTCCTATATAGATAGATGTTTTTGGAACTCTAAATCAAACACAGTTAGTGGTAGCTCTTTGAAAATTGACACAATAATGTAGTTCCTAGTTCTGTCCCTATGGTTTGTTTCCTCTTGAAGTAGCCCTAAGCAGAGACTGGCGATAGACACTTTCATTTGAAAGGGGTTGCCAAGCTTCCAAAAAACTACTAGTTTTCTGAAATCTCAGCAAATATTTTTTCACACAATCTGATGATACTTGGTGGTAATGATCAGTTCACTAAGCCCACTTGGCTGCCCATTTTTCATTCTTCTAGGTTGAAGAGTTCGTTTCCAGTAACAGTTTTAATTTTTAGGTTTCACTCTGTTTTCTCCTATTCAGATAGATGTGTTTGGAACTCTAAATCAATCACCGTTTATGCTAGCTCATTGAAACTTGATACAATAAAATATTTCTATGTTCTATCTCTATGGTTTGTTTCCTCTTGAAGTAGCCCTAAGCAGAGACTGGCGAAGACACTTTCATTTTAAAGGGATTGAAGGCTCCCAAAAATCTACTAGTTTTCTGAAATCTCAGCAAATATTTCTTCACCCATTCTTAATGATACTTTTTGGTAATCATCAGTTCACTAAGCTCACTTGGCTTCCCAATTTTCATTCTTCTAGGTTGAAGCGTTCGTATTCAGTAAAAGTTTGAATTTTTAGGTTTCACTCTGTTTTCTCTTATACAGATAGAATTGTTTGGAACTCTAATTCAAACACGGTTTGTGATAGCTCCTCAAAACATGACACAATAAAATAGTTTTACGTTTTCTCTCTATAGTTTGTTTCCTCTGGAAGTAGCCCTTACCAAAGACTGAAGAAAGACACTTTAGTTTGAAAGGCGTTGCCATGGTTTCAAAAAACTACTAGTTTTCTGAAATCTCAGCAAATATTTTTTACCCAATCTTGATGATAATTGGTGGTAATGATCAGTTCACTAATCCCACTTGGCTGCCCACATTCCTTTATTCTAGGTTGAAACTTTCGGTTCCAGTAACAGTTTGAATATTTAGGATTCACTATGTTTTCTCTTATTCAGATAGATATGTCTGGAACTCTAAATAAAACACGGTTTTGTGGTAACTCTTTGAAACTTGACACAATAAAATATTTTTACGTTCTTTCTCAATGGTTTGCTTCCCCTAGAACTAGCCCTAAGCAGAGACTGGCGACAGACACTTTCATTTGAAAGGGGTTTGCAAGCTTCCAAAAAACTACTAGTTTTCTGAAATCTCAGCAAATATTCTTTTCACCCAATCTTGATGATACTTGGTGCTAATGATGAGTACATTAAATCCACTTGACTGCCCAATTGTCATTCTTCCAGGTTGAAGTGTTCGTTGCAAGTAACAATTTGAATTTTTAGGTTTCACTCTGTTTTCTCCTATGTAGATAGATGTGTTTTGAACTCTAAATCAAAAACAGTTTGTGGTAGCTCTTTGAAAATTGACACAATAATGTAGTTCTTACTTCTGGTCTTATGGTTTGTTTCCTCTTGAAGTAGCCCTAAGCAGAGACTGGCGATAGACACTTTCCTTTGAAAGGGGTGCCAAGCTTCCAAAAAACTACTAGTTTTCTGAAATCTCAGCAAATATTTGTTCACACAATCTTGATGATACTTGGTGGTACAGTTCACGAAGCCCACTTGGCTGTCCAATTGTCATTCTTCTAGGTTGAAGTGTTCGTTTCCAGTAACAGTTTGAATATTTAGGTTTCACTCTGTTTTCTCCTATTCAGATAGATGTGTTTGGAACTCTAAATCCAACACGGATTGTGCTAGCTCCTTAAAACTTGACACAATAAAGTAGTTCTACTTTCTATCTCTATGGTTTCTTCCCTCTTGAAGTAGCCCTAAACAGTGACTGGGGAAAGACATTTTCATTTGAAAGTGGTTGCCATGCTTCCAAAAAACTAATAGTTTTCTGAAATCTCAGCAAATATTTTTTCACACAATCTTGATGATACTTGGTGGTAATGATCAGTTCACTAAGCCCACTTGACTGCCCAATTGTCATTCTTCTAGGGTGAAGTGTTCATTTCTAGTAACAGTTGTAATTTTTAGGATTCACTCTGTTTTCTCCTATATAGATAGATGTGTTTGGAACTCTAAATCAAACACGGTTTTTGGTAGCTCCTTGAAACTTAACACAATAAAGTAGTTCTACGTTCTTTCTAAATGGTTTGTTTCCTCTTGAACTAGCCCTAAGCAGAAACTGGCGAAAGACACTTTATTTTGAAAGGGTAGCCAAGCTTCCAAAATCTACTAGTTTTCTGAAATCTCAGCAACTATTTTTTCACCCAATCTTGATGATACTTGGTGGTAATGATCAGTTCACTAAGCCCACTTGACTGTCCAATTGTCATTCTTTCAGGTTGAAGTGTTCCTTGCCAGTAACAATTTGAATTTTTAGGTTTCACTCTGTTTTCTCCTATATAGATAGATGTTTTGGAACTCTAAATCAAACACAGTTTGTGGTAGCTTTTTGAAAATTAACACAAAAATGTAGTTCTTAGTTCTGTCTTTATGGTTTGTTTTTTCTTGAAGTAGCCCTAAGCAGAGACTGGCGATAGACACTTTCATTTGAAAGGGTAGCCAAGCTTCCAAAAAACTACTAGTTTTCTGAAATCTCAGCAAATATTTCTTCACCCAATCGTGAAGATACGTGGTGGTATTGATCAGTTCACGAAGCCCACTTGTCTGTCCAATTTTCATTTTTCTAGGATGAAGCGTTCGTTTCCAGTAACAGTTTGAATATTTAGGATTCACTCTGTTTTCTCCGATTCAGATAGATGTGTTTGGAACTCTAAATCAAACACGGTTTGTGCTAGCTCCTTGAAACTTGACACAATAAAATAGTTTTACGTTTGCTCTCTATGGTTTGTTTCCTCTTGATATAGCCCTAAGCAAAGCCTGACGAAAGTCACTTTCTTTTAAAAGGGGTTCCAAAGGTTCCAAAAACTACTGGTTTTCTAAAATCTTAGCAAATATTATTTCACACAATCTTTATGATTCTTGGTGGTAATGATCAGTTCAGTAAGCCCACTTGACTGCCCAATTTTCATTCTTCTATGATGAAGCGTTCTTTTCCAGTAACAGTTTGAATATTTAGGATTCACTCTGTTTTCTCTTATTCAGATAGATATGTTTGGAACTCTAAATCAAACACAGTTTTTGGTAACTCCTTGAAACTTGACACAATAAAGTAGTTCTACGTTCTTTCTCAATTTTGCTTCCCTTTGAACTAGCCCTAAGCAGAGACTGGTGAAAGACACTTTCATTTGAAAGGGGTTGCAAGCTTCCAGAAAACTACTAGTTTTCTGAAATCTCAGCAAATATTTTTTTACCCAATCGTGATGATACTTGGTGGTAATGATCAGTTCACTAAGCCCACTTGGTTGCCCAATTTTCATTCTTCTAGGTTGAAGCATTCGTTTCCAGTAACAGTTTGAATTTTTAGGTTTCACTGTGTTTTCGACTATATAGATAGATGTGTTTGGAACTCTAAATCAAACACGGTTTATGCTAGTTCATTGAAACTTGATACAATAAAGTATTTCAATGTTCTATCTCTATGGTTTGTTTCCTCTTGAAGTAGCCCTAAGCAGAGACTGGCGAAAGACACTTTCATTTGAAAGGGGTTTGCAAGCTTCCAAAAAAGTACTAGTTTTCTGAAATCTCAGCAAATATTTGTTCACCCAATCTTGATGATACTTGGTTGTATTGATCAGTTCACTAAGCCCACTTGGCTGCCCTATTTTCGTTATTCTAGGTTGAAGTGTTCGTTTTCAGTAAGAGTTTGAATTTTTAGGTTTCACTCAGTTTTCTCCTATACAGATAGATGTGTTTGGAACTCTAAATCAAACACGGTTTGTGCTAGCTCCTTGAAACTTGACACAATAAAGAAGTTCTTAGTTCTGTCCTCCTGGTTTGTTTCCTCTTGAAGTAGCCATCTGCAGCGACTGGCGAAAGACACTTTCATTTGAAAGGGTAGCCAAGCTTCCGAAATCTACTAGTTTTCTGAAATCTCAGCAAATATTTTTTAACCCAATCTTGATGATACTTGGTGGTAATGATCAGTTCACTAAGCCCACTTGACTGCCCAATTGTCATTCTTCCAGGTTGAATTGTTCATTGCCAGTAACAATTTGAATTTTTAGGTTTCACTCTGTTTTCTCCTATATAGATAGATGTGTTTGGAATTCTAAATCAAACACAGTTTGTGGTAGCTCTTTGAAAATTGACACAATAACGTAGTTCTTAGTTCTGTTCTTATGTTTTTTTTTCTCTTGATGTAGTCCTAAGCATAAACTGGCGATGGACACTTTCCTTTGAAAGGGGTTGCCAAGCTTCCAAAAAACTACTAGTTTTCGAAAATCTCAGCAAATATTTGTTCACCCAATCTTGAAGATACTTGGTGGTATTGATCATTTCACGAAGCCCTCTTGGCTGACCAACTGTCATTCTTCTAGCTTGAAGGGTTCCTTTCCAGTTACAGTTTGAATATTTAGGTTTCACTCTGTTTTCTCCTTTTCAGATATATGTTTGGAACTCCAAATCAAACACGGTTTGTGGTAGCTCCTTGAAACATGACACAATAAAGTAGTTCTTCTTTCTTTCTAAATGGTATGTTTCCTCTTGAACTAGCCCTAAGCAGAGACTGGCGATAGACACTTTTATTTGAAAGGGGTTGCCAAGCTTCCAAAAAACTACTAGTTTTCTGAAATCTCAGCAAATATTTTTTCACACAATCTTGATGATACTTGGTGGTAATGATCAGTTCACTAAGCCCACTTGGTTGCCCAATTTTCATTCTCCTAGGGTGAAGTGTTCATTTCCAGTAACAGTTGGAATATTTAAGATTCACTCTATTTTCTCCTATATAGATAGATGTGTTTGGAACTCCAAATCAAACACGGTTTGTGGTCGCTCCTTGAAACTTGACACAATAAAGTAGTTCTTCGTTCTTTCTAAATGGTTTGTTTCCTCTTGAACTAGCCCTAAGCAGAGACTGGCGAAAGACACTTTCATTTGAAACAGGTTGCCAAGCTTCCAAAAAAATACTAGTTTTCTGAAGTTTCAGCAAACATTTTTTCACCCAATTTTAATGATACTTGGTGGTAATGATCAGTTCACGAAGCCCACTTGGCTGCCAATTTTCATTTTTCTAGGTTGAAGCATTCGTTTCCAGTATCAGTAAATATTTAGGTTTCAGGATATTTTCGAGTATATAGATAGATGTGTTTGGAACTCTAAATCTAACACGGTTTCTGCTAGCGCGTTGAATCTTGACATAATAAACTAGATCTAAGTTTTCTCTATATGGTTTGTTTCTTCTTAAAGAAGCCCTAAGCAGAGACTGGCGAAAGACACTTTCATTTGAAAGGGATTTACAAGCTTCCGAAAATCTACTGTTTTTCTGAAATCTCAGCAAATATTTCTTCACACAATCTGATGATACTTGGTGTTAATGATCAGTTCACTAAGCCCACTTGGCTGTCCAATTTTCATTCTTCTATGTTGAAGCGTTAGTTTTCAGTAAGAGTTTGAATTTTTAGAATTCAGTCAGTTTTCTCCTATGCAGATAGATATGTTTGGAACTCTAAATCAAACACGGTTTGTGCTAGCTCATTGAAACTGGACACAATAAAGTACTTCTAAGTTCTATCTCTATGGTTTGTTTCCTCTTGAAGTAGCCCTAAACAGTGACTGGCAAAAGACACTTTCATTTGAAAGGGTAGCCAAGCTTCCAAAATCTACAAGTTTTCTGAAATCACAGCAAATGTTTTTTGACCCAATCTTGATGATACTTGGTGGTAATTATCAGTTCACTAAGCCCACTTGACTCCCCAATTGTCATTCTTCCAGGTTGAAGTGTTCATTGCCAGTAACTATTTGAATTTTAAGGTTTCACTCCGTTTTCTCCTATAAAGATAGATGTATTTGGAACTCTAAATCAAACACAGTTAGTGGTAGCTCTTTGAAAATTGACACAATAATGTAGTTCCTAGTTCTGTCCCTATGGTTTGTTTCCTCTTGAAGTAGCCCTAAGTAGAGACTGGCGATAGACACTTTCATTTGAAAGCGGTTGCTAAGCTTCCAAAAAACTTCTAGTTTTCTGAAATCTCAGCAAATATTTTTTCACACAATCTGATGATACTTGGTGGTAATGATCAGTTCACTAAGCCCACGTGGCTGCCCAATTTTCATTCTTCTAGGTTGAAGCGTTTGTTTCCAGTAACGGTTTGAATTTTTCGGTTTCACTCTGTTTTCTTTTATTCAGATAGATGGGTTTGGAACTCTAAATCAATCACCGTTTATGCTAGCTCATTGAAACTTGATAAAATAAAGTATTTCTATGTTCTATCTCTATGGTTTGTTTCCTCTTGAAGTAGCCCTAAGCAGAGACTGGCGAAGACACTTTCATTTTAAAGGGATTGAAGGCTCCCAAAAATCTACTAGTTTTCTGAAATCTCAGCAAATATTTCTTCACCCATTCTTAATGATACTTTTTGGTAATCATCAGTTCACTAAGCTCACTTGGCTGCCCAATTTTCATTCTTCTAGGTTGAAGCGTTCGTATTCAGTAAAAGTTTGAATTTTTAGGTTTCACTCTGTTTTCTCTTATACAGATAGAATTGTTTGGAACTCTAAATTAAACAAGGTTTGTGATAGCTCCTTAAAACATGACACAATAAAATAGTTTTACGTTTTCTCTCTATAGTTTGTTTCCTCTGGAAGTAGCCCTTACCAAAGACTGAAGAAAGACACTTTCATTTGAAAGGGGTTGCCATGGTTTCAAAAAACTACTAGTTTTCTGAAATCTCAGCAAATATTTTTCACCCAATCTTGATGATAATTGGTGGTAATGATCAGTTCACTAATCCCACTTGGCTGCCCACATTCCTTTATTCTAGGTTGAAAAGTTCGGTTCCAATAACAGTTTGAATATTTATGATTCACTATGTTTTCTCTTATTCAGATAGATATGTCTGGAACTCAAAATAAAACACGGTTTTGTGGTAACTCTTTGAAACTTGACACAATAAAATAGTTCTACGTTCTTTCTCAATGGTTTGCTTCCCCTAGAACTAGCCCTACGCAGAGACTGGCCAAAGACACTTTCATTTGAAAGGGGTTTGCAAGCTTCCAAAAAACTACTAGTTTTCTGAAATCTCAGCAAATTTTTTATCACCCAATCTTGATGATACTTGGTGATAATGAACAGATCACTAAGCCCACTTGGCTGCCCAATTTTTATTCTTCTAGGCTGAAGCGTTCATTTTCAGTAAGAGTTTGAATTTTTAGGTTTCACTCAGTTTTCTCCTATACAGATGGATGTTTTTGGAACTCTAAATCAAACACGGTTTGTGCTAGCTCTTTGAAACTTGACACAATAAAGAAGTTCTTAGTTCTGTCCTTATGGTTTGTTTCCTCATGAAGTAGCCCTCAGCAGAGACTGGGGAAAGACACATTCATTTGAAAGGGTAGCCAAGCTTCCAAAATCTACTAGTTTTCTGAAATCTCAGCAAATATTTTTTAACCCAATCTTGATGATACTGCGTGGTAATGATCAGTTCACTAACCCCACTTGACTGCCCAATTGTCATTCTTCCAGGTTGAATTGTTCGTTGCCAGTAACAATTTGAATTTTTAGGTTTCACTCTCGTTTCTCCTATATAGATTGATGTGTTTGGAATTCTAAATCAAACACAGTTTGTGGTAGCTCTTGGAAATTGACACAATAACGTAGTTCTTAGTTCTGTTCTTATGTTTTTTTTTCTTTAAAAGTAGCTCTCAGCAGAGACTGGCGATAGACACTTTCATTTGAAAGGGTAGCCAAGCTTCCAAAATCTACTAGTTTTCTGAAATCTCAGTAAATATTTGTTCACCCAATCTTGATGATACTTGGAGGTAATGATCAGTTCACGAAGCCCAGTTGGCTGTCCAATTGTCATTATTCTAGCTTGAAGGGTTCGTTTCCAGTAAAAGTTTGAATATTTAGGTTTAACTCTGTTTTCTCCTATTCAGATAGATGTGTTTGGAACTCTGAATCAAACACGGTTTGTGCAAGCTCCTTAAAAGTTGACACAATAAAGTAGTTCTAATTTCTATCTCTATGGTTTGTTCCGTCTTGAAGTAGTCCTAAACAGAGATTGAGGAAAGACACTTTCATTTGAAAGGATAGCCTAGCTTCCAAAATCTACTAGTTTTCTGAAATCTCTGCAAATATTTTTTCATGCAATCTTGATGATACTTGGTGGTAATGATCAGTTCACTAAGCTCACTTGACAGCCCATTTGTCATTCATCCAGGTTGAAGTGTTCATTGCCAGTAACAATTTGAATATTTAGGTTTCACTCTGTTTTCTCCTATATAGATAGATGTGTTTGGAATTCTAAATCGAACACAGTTTGTGGTAGCTCTTTGAAACTTGACACAATAATGTAGTTCTTGGTTCTGTCCTTATGGTTTGTTTCCACTTGAAGTCTCCCTAAGCAGAGACTGGCGAAAGAAACGTTCATTTGAAATGGTAGCCAATCTTCCAAAATCTACTATTTTTTTGTAGTCTCAACAAATATTTTTTCACCCAATCTTGATGATACTTGGTGGTAATGATCAGTTCACTAAGCCCACTTGGCTGCCCAATGTTCATTCTTCTTGGTTGAAGTTTTTGTTTCCAGAAACAGTTTGAATTTTTAGGTTTTACTGTGTTTTTGACTACATACATAGATGTGTTTGGAACTCTAAATCAAACACGGTTTGTGCTAGCTTCTTAAAACCTGACACAATAAAGTAGTTCTAATTTCTCTCTCTATGGTTTGTTTTCTTTTGAAGTAGCCCTAAACAGAGACTGGCGAAAGACACTTTCATTTGAAAGTGGTTGCCAAGCTTCTAAAAAACTACAAGTTTTCTGAAATCTCAGCAAATATTTTTTCACACAATCTTGATGATACTTGGTGGTAATGATCAGTTCACTAAGCCCACTAGGCTGCCAACGTTTTATTCTACTAGCGTGAAGTGTTCATTTCCAGTAACAGTTGGAATTTTTACAATTCACTCTGTTTTCTCATATATAGATAGATGTGTTTGGAACTCTAAATTAAACACGGTTTGTGGTAGGTCCTTGAAAATTGACACAAAAATGTAGTTCTACGTTCTTTCTAGATGGTTTGTTTCCTCTTGAACTAGCACTAAGCAGAGACTGGCGAAAGACACTTTCATTTGAAATGGGTTGCCAAGCTTCCAAAAAAATACTAGTTTTCTGAAATCTCAGCAAATACTTTTTCACTCAATCTTGATGATACTTGGTGGTAATGATCAGTTCAATAAGCCCACATGGTTCCCAATTTTCATTTTTCGTCGTTGAAGCGTTCGTTTCCAGTAACAGTTTGAATTTTTAGTTTTCAGGGTGTTTTCGACTATATAGATAGATGTGTTTGGAACTATAAATCAAACACGGTTTGTGCTAGCTCCTTGAAACTTGACACAATAAAATAGTTTTTCGTTTTCTCTCTATGGTTTGTTTCCTTTTGAAGTAGTCCTGAGCATAGCCTGGCGAAAGACACTTTCATTTGAAATGTATTGCCAAGCTTCCAAAAATTTACTAGTTTTCTGATATCTCAGCCAATGATTTTTCACCCAATCTTGATGATACTTCGTGGTAATGATCAGTTCACAAAGCCCACTTGGCTGTCCAATTTTCATTCTTATAGGTTGAAGCGTTCGTATCCAGTAAGAGTATGAATTTTTAGGTTTCACTCTGTTGTCTCCAATACAGATAGATGTGTTTGAAACTCTAAATCAAACACGGTTTGTGCTAGCTCCTTGAAAGTTGACACAATGAAATAGTTTTACGTTTTCCCTCTATGGTTTGTTTCTTCTTGAAGTAGCCTTAAGCAACGACTGACGAAAGACACTTGCCTTTGAAAGGGGTTGCCAAGATTCCAAAATACTACCATTTTTCTGATCTCAGCAAATATTTTTCACCCAATCTTGATGACACTTGGTGGTAATGACCAGTTCAATAATCCCACTTGGCTGGCCGATTTTCATTTTTCTAGGTTGAAGAGTTGGTTTTCAGTAACAGTTTGAATATTGAAGATTCACTCTGTTTTCTCTTATTCAGATAGATCTGTTGGAAACTCAAAATCAAACACGGTGTGTGGTAACTCCTTGAAACGTGACACAATAAAGTAGTTCTACATTCTTTCTCAATGGTTTGCTTCCCCTTGAGCTAGCCCTAAGCAGAGAATGGTGAAACACACTTTCATTTGAAAGGGGTTTGCAAGCTTCCAAAAAACTACAAG
This sequence comes from Callospermophilus lateralis, assembly GCF_048772815.1. Lineage (NCBI taxonomy): Eukaryota > Metazoa > Chordata > Mammalia > Rodentia > Sciuridae > Callospermophilus > Callospermophilus lateralis. Next base: position 19,818 of record NW_027517255.1, read on the forward strand.
TTTTCTGAAATATCAGCAAATATTTTTTCACCCAATCTAGATGATACGTGGTGGTAATGATCAGTTCACTAAGCCCACTTGTCTTCCCATTTATCATTCTTCCAGGTTGAAGCGTTCCTTTCCAGTAACAGTTTGAATTTTTAGGTTTCACTGTGTTTTAGACTATATAGATAGATGTATTTGGAACTCTAAATCAAAAACGGTTTATGCTAGCTCATTGAAACTTGGTACAATAAAGTATTTCTATGTTCTGTCTCTATGGTTTGTTTCATCTTGACATAGCCCTAAGCAAAGACTGGCGAAAGACACTTTCATTTGAATGGGATTGAAGACTTCCAAAAATCTACTAGTTTTCTGAAATCTCAGCAAATATTTTTTCACCCAATCTTGATGATACTTGGTGGTAATGATCAGTTCACTAAGCCCACTTGTCTACCCAATTATCATTCTTCCAGGTTGAAGTGTTCATTGCTAGTAACAATTTGAATTTTTTGGTTTCACCCTGTTTTTTCCTATTCAGATAGATGTGTTTGGAACTCTAAATCAAACACAGTTTGTGGTAGCTTTTTGAAACTTGACAGAATAATGTAGTTCGATGTTCTGTCTCTATGGTTTGTTTCATCTTGACTTAGCCCTAAGCAGACACTGGCGAAAGACACTTTCATTTGAAAGAGATTGAAGTCTTCCAAAAATCTACTAGTTTTCTGAAATCTCAGCAAATATTTTTTCACCCAATCTTGATGATACATGGTGGTATTGATCAGTTCACAAAGCCCACATGGCTGCCCAATTTTCATTCTTCTAGGTTGAAGCGTTCGTTTTCAGTAAGAGTTTGAATATTTAGTTTTCACTCAGTTTTCTCCGATACAGATAGATGTGTTTGGAACTCTAAATCAAACACGGTTTGTGCTAGCTCCTTGAAACTTGACACAATGAAATAGTTTTACGTTTTTCCTCTATAGTTTGTTTCCTCTTGAAGTAGCCCTAAACAGTGACTGGCGAAAGACACTTTCATTTGAAAGGGTAGTCAAGCTTCCAAAATCTACTAATTTTCTGAAATCTCAGCAAATATTTTTTCACCCAATCATGTTGATACTTGGTGGTAATGATCAGTTCACTAAGCCCACTTGTGAAAGACGCTTTCATTTAAAAGTGGTTGCCAAGCTTCCAAAAAACTACTAGTTTTCTGAAATCTCAGCAAATATTTTTTCACCCAATCTTGATGATACTTGGAGGCAATTAGCCCACTTGACTGCCCAATTGTCATTCTTCCAGGTGGAAGTGATCGTTGCCAGTAACAATTTGAATTTTTAGGTTTCACTCAGTTATCTCCTATACAGATAGATGTGTTTGGAATTCTAAATCAAACACGGTTTGTGCTAGCTCCTTGAAACCTGACATAATAATGTAGTTCTACGATCCGTCTCTATGGTTTCCTCTTGATGTAGCCCTAAACAGTGACTGGCGAAAAACACTTTCATTTGAAATATTATCCAAGCTTCCAAAATCTACTAGTTTTCTGAAATCTCTGCAAATATTTTTTTTATGCAATCTTGATGATACTTGGTGGTAATGATCAGTTCACTAAGCCCACTTGACTGCCCATTTGTCATTCATCCAGGTTGAAGTGTTCATTGCCAGTAACAATTTGAATTTTTAGGTTTCAATCTGTTTTCTCCTATATAGATAGATGTGTTTGGAATTCTAAATCGAACACAGTTTGTGGTAGCTCTTTGAATCTTGACACAATAATGTAGTTCTTAGTTCTGTCCTTATGGTTTGTTTCCACTTGAAGTAGCCCTAAGCAGAGACTGGCGAAAGAAACTTTCATTTGAAATGGTAGCCAAGCTTCCAAAATCTACTAGTTTTCTGAAGTCTCAGCAAATATTTTTTCACCCAATCTTGATGATACTTCGTGGTAATGATCAGTTCACTAAGCCCACTTCACTGCCCAATTGTCATTCTTCCAGTTTGAAGTGTTCGTTCCCAGTAACAGTTGGAATTTTTAGGTTTCACTCTGTTTTCTCATATATAGTTAGATGTATTTGGTACTCTGAATCAAACACGGTTTGTGCATGCTCCTTAATACTTGACACAATAAATTAGTTCTAATTTCTTTCTCTATGGTTTGTTCCCTCTTGACTTAGCCCTAAACAGAGACTCTCGAAAGACACTTTCATTTGAAAGTGGTTGCCAAGCTTCTTAAAAACGACTAGTTTTCTGAAATCTCAGCAAAAATTTTTCACCCAATCTTGATGATACCTGGTGGAAAGGATCAGTTCACTAAGCCCACATGGTTGCCAAATTTTCATTCTCCGAGTTTGAAGTGTTCATTTCCAGTAACAGTTGGAATTTTTAGGATTCACTCTGTTTTCTCCTATATAGATAGATGTGTTTGGAATTCTAAATCAAACACGGTTTTTGGTAGCTCCATGAAACTTGACACAATAAAGTAGTTCTACGTTCTTTCTAAATGGCTTGTTTCCTCTTGAACTAGCCCTAAGCAGAGACTAGCGAAAGACACTTTCATTTGAAATGGGTTGCCAAGCTTCCAAAAACATACTAGTTTTCTGAAATCTCAGCAAATAGTTTTTCACTCAATCTTGATGATACTTGGTGGTAATGATCAGTTCAGTAAGCCCACATGGCTGCCCAATTTTCATTTTTTGTGGTTGATGCGTTCGTTTCCAGTAACAGTTTGAATTTTTAATTTTCAGGGTGTTTTCGACTATATAGATGGATGTGTTTGGAACTGTAAATCAAACATTGGTTTGTGCTAGCTCCTTGAAACTTGACACAATAAAATAGTTTTACGTTTTCTCTCTGTGGTTTGTTTCCTTTTGAAGTAGTCCTATGCATAGACTGGCGAAAGACACTTTCATTTGAAATGGGTTGCCAAGCTTCCAAAAATGTACTAGTTTTCTGATATCTCAGCCAATGTTTTTTCACCCAATCTTGATGATACTTCGTGGTAATGATAAGTTCACCAAGCCCACTTGGCTGCCCAATTTTCATTCTTATAGGTTGAAGCGTTCGTATCCAGTAAGAGTTTGAATTTTAAGGTTTCACTCCATTTTCTCTAATACAGATAGATGTGTTTGGAACTCTAAATCAAACACGGTTTGATACTTGGTAATAATGATCAGTTCACTAAGCCCACTTGTCTGCCCATTTATCATTCTTCCAGGTTGAAGTGTTCGTTTCCAGTAACAGTTTGAATTTTTAGGTTTCACTGTGTTTTAGACTATATAGATAGATGTATTTGGAACTCTAAATCAAACACGGTTTATGCTAGCTCATTGAAACTTGATACAATAAAGTATTTCTATGTTCTGTCTCTATGGTTTGTTTCATCTTGACGTAGCCCTAAGCAGAGACTGGCGAAAGACACTTTCATTTGAACGGGATTGAAGACTTCCAAAAATCTACTAGTTTTCTGAAATCTCAGCTAATATTGTTTCACCCAATCTTGATGATACTTGGTGGTAATGATCAGTTCACTAAGTCCACTTGTCTCAACAATTATCATTCTTCCAGGTTGAAGTGTTCATTGCTAGTAACAATTTGAATTTTAGGTTTCACTCTGTTTTCTGCTATATAGATAGATGTGTTTGGAACTCTAAATCAAACTCAGTTTTTGGTAGCTTTTTGAAACTTGACAGAATAATGTAGTTCTATGTTCTGTCTCTATGGTTTGTTTCATCTTGACGTAGCTCTAAGCGGAGACTGGCGAAAGACACTTTAATTTGAAAGGGATTGAAGTCTTCCAAAAATCTACTAGTTTTCTGAAATCTCAGCAAATATTTTTTCACCCAATCTTGATGATACATGGTGGTATTGATCAGTTCACGAAGCCCACATGGCTGCCCAATTTTCATTCTACTAGGTTGAAGCGTTCGTTTTCAGTAAGAGTTTGAATTTTTAGGTTTCATTCAGTTTTCTCCTATACAGATAGATGTGTTTGGAACTCTAAATCAAACACGGTTTGTGCTAGCTCCTCGAATCTTGACACAATGAAATAGTTTTACGTTTTTCCTCTATGGTTTGTTTCCTCTTGAAGTAGCCCTAAACCGTGACTGGCAAAAGACACGCATTTGAAAAGGTAGCCAAGCTTCCAAAATTTACTGGTTTTCTGAAATCTCAGCAAATATTTTTTTCACCCAATCATGTTGATACTTGGTGGTAATGATCAGTTCACTAAGCCTACTTGGCTGCCCAATTGTCATTCTTCTAGGTTGGAGTGTTCTTTTCCAGTAACAGTTTGAATATTTAGGTTTCACTCTGTTTTCTCCTATATAGATAGATGTGTTTGGAACTCTAAATCAAACACAGTTTGCGGTAGCTCTTTGAAAATTGACACAATAATGTAGTTCTTCATTCTGTCCTTATCGTTTGTTTCCTCTTGAAGTAGCCCTAAGCAGAGACTGGTGAAAGACACTTTCATTTGAAAGGGTAGCCAAGCTTCCAAAATCTACTAGTTTTCTGAAATCTCAGCAAATATTTTTTCACCCAATCTTGATGATACTTGGAGGTAATGATCAGTTCACTTAGCCCACTTGACTGCCCAATTGTCATTCTTCCAGCTTGAAGTGTTCGTTGCCAGGAACCATTTGAATTTTTAGGTTTCACTGAGTTTTCTCCTATACAGATAGATGTGTTTGGAATTCTAAATCAAACACGGTTTGTGCTAGCTCCTTGAAACCTGACACAATAATGTAGTTCTACTTTCCATCTCTATGGTTTGTTTCCTCTTGATGGAGCCCCAAACAGTGACTGGCGAAAAATACTTTCATTTGAAATGGTAGCCAAGCTTCCAAAATCTACTAGTTTTCTGTAATCTCTGCAAATATTTTTTCACGCAATCTTGATGATACTTGGTGGTAATGATCAGTTCACTAAGCCCACTTGACTGCCCATTTGTCATTCATCCAGGTTGAAGTGTTCATTGCCAGTAACAATTTGAAATTTTAGGTTTCACTCTGTTTTCTTCTATATAGATAGATGTGTTTGGAATTCTAAATTGAACACAGTTTGTGGTAGCCATTTGAAACTTGACACAATAATGTAGTTCTCAGTTCTGTCCTTATGGTTTGTTTCCACTTGAAATCGTCCTAAGCAGAGACTGGAGAAAGAAACGTTCATTTGAATTGGTAGCCAAGCTTGCAAAATCTACTAGTTTTCTGAAGTCTCAGCAAATATTTTTTCACCCAATCTTGATATACTTGGTGGTAATGATCAGTTCACTAAGCCCACTTCACTGCCCAATTGTCATTCTTCCAGGTTGAAGTGTTCATTCCCAGTAACAATTTGAATTTTTAGGTTTCACTCTGTTTTCTCCTATATTGTTAGATGTGTTTGGTACTCTGAATCAAACACGGTTTGTGAATGCTCCTTAAAACTTGACACAATAAATTAGTTCTAATTTCTTTCTCTATGGTTTGTTCCCTCTTGACGTAGCCCTAAACAGAGACTCGCGAAAGACACTTTCATTTGAAAGTGGTTGCCAAGCTTCTTAAAAACAACTAGTTTTCTGAAATCTCAGCAAATATTTTTTCACACAATCTTCATGATACTTGTTGGAAATGATCAGTTCACTAAGCCCACTTGGTTGCCAAATTTTCATTCTCCAAGGTTGAAGTGTTCATTTCCAGTAACAGTTGCAATTTTTAAGATTCACTCTGTTTTCTCCTATATAGATAGATGTGTTTGGAACTCTAAATCAAACACGGTTTTTGGTAGCTCCATGAAACTTGACACAATAAAGTAGTTCTACGTTCTTTCTAAATGGCTTGTTTCCTCTTGAACTAGCCCTAAGCAGAGACTGGCAAAAGACACTTTCATTTGAAATGGGTTGCCAACCTTCCAAAAAAATACTAGTTTTCTGAAGTCTCAACAAATATTTTTTCCCACAATCTTGATGATACTTGGTGGTAATAATCAGTTCACTAAGCCCACTTGGCTGCCCCATTTTTATTCCTCTAGGTTGAAGCGTTTGTTTCCAGTAACAGTTTGAATTTTTATGTTTCAATGTGTTTTCGACTATATAGATAGATGTGTTTGCATCTCTAAATCAAACACGGTTTATAGTAGCTCATTGAAACTTGAATCAAAAAAGTATTTCTATGTTCTATCTCTATGGTTTTTTTCCTATTGAAGTGGCCCTAAGCAGAGACTGGCGAAAGACACTTTCATTTGAAAGGGATTGAAGGCTTCCAAAAATCTAATAGTTTTCTGAAATCTCAGCAAATATTTTTTCACCCAATCTTGATGACACTTGGTGGTAATGATCAGTTCACTAAGATCACTTGGCTGCCCAATTTTCATTCTTCTAGGTTGAAGCGTTCATTTGAAGTAAGAGTTTGAATTTTTAGGATTCACTCTGTTTTCTCTTATTCTGATAGATATGTTTGAAACTATAATTCAAACACGGTTTGTGGTAACTCCTTGAAACTTCACACAATAAAGTAATTCTACGTTCTTTCTCAATTTTTAGCTTCCCCTTGAAATCGCCCTAAGCAGAGACTGGTGAAAGACACTTTCATTTGAAAGGGGTTTGCAAGCTTCAAAAAAACTACTAGTTTTCTGAAATCTCAAAAGGGGTTGCCAAGCATACAAGAAACTACGATTTTCCAAAATACCAGCAAATATTTTTTCACCGAATCTTGATGATACTTGGTGGTAATGATCAGAACACAATTCGCACTTGGATGACCAAATTTTGTTCTTTTAGGTTGAAGCGTTCATTTACAGTAGCAGTTTATATTTCTAGGTTTCACTCTGTTCTCTCCTATATAGATAGATGATTTAGGAACTCTAAATCCAACAGGGTTTATAGTAGCTCTTTGAAACTTGACAAAATAAAGTAGTTCTCAGTTTTGTCTCTAGGGTTTGTTTTCTCTTCAAGTAGCCCGAAGCAGAGACCGGTGAAAAGCACTTTCATTGAAAGGGGTTGCCAAGCTATGAAGAAACTAAGAGTATTCGAAATACCAGAAAATATTTTTTCACCCAATCGTGATGAAACTTGGTGGTAAGGATCAGTACACAAATGGCACTTGGATCACCAAGTTCTGTTCTTCTAGGTTGTAGCATTGTTTTACAATAGCAGTTTTTATTTCTAGGTTTCACTCTGTTCTCTCCTATATAGATAGATGAATTAGGAACTCTAAATCCAACATGGTTTGTAGAAGCTCTTTGAAACTTGAAAAAATAAAGTAGTTCTCAGTTTTGTCTCTATGGTTTGTTTCCTCTTCAAGTAGCCCTAAACAGAGACTGGCGAAAATCACTTTCATTGAAAAGGGGTTGCCAAGCATCCAAGTAACTACGAGTTTCCGAAATACCAGCAAATATTGTTTCACAAAATCTTGATAATACTTGGTGGTAATGATCAGTACACAAATTGCACTTGAATCACCAAATTTTATTCTTCTAGTTTGAAGCATTTGTTTACAGTAGCAGTTTTTATTTTTAGGTTTCACTCTGTTCTCTCCTATATAGATAGATGAATTTGGAACTCTAAATTCACCATGGTTAGTAGTAGCTTCTTGAAACCTGGCAAAATAAAGTAGTTCACAGTTTTGTCTCTATGGTTTGTTTCCTGTCAATTGCCCTAAGCAGAGACTTGCAAAAAGCACTTTCTTTGAGGAATAACGAGTTTCCGAAACACCAGCAAATATTTTTTCACCCTATCTTGATGAAACTTGGTGGTAATGTTAAGTACAAAAATCCCACTTGGCTCAACAAATGTTGTTCAACTAGGCTGAAGCGATCGTGTACAGTAGCAGTTTTTATTTTTAGGTTTCACTCTGTTCTCTCTTATATAAATAAATGAATTAGGAACTCTAAATCCAACTTGGTTTGTAGTAGCTCTTTGAAATTGACAAAATAAAGTAGTTCTTAGTTTTGTCTCTATGGTTTGTTTCCACTTCAAGTAGCCCTAAGCAGAGATGGCTTAAAGCCCTACAATTGAAAGGGGTTGCCAAGCATCTAAGAAACTACGAGTTTCCGAAATACCAGCAAATATTTTTTCACCCATTCTTCATGATACTTGGTGGTAATGATGAGTACGCAAATCGCACTTGGATCACCAAATTTGCTTCTTCTGGGTAGAAGCATTCGTTTACAGTAGCCCTTTTTATTTTTAGGTTTCAGTCTCTTCTCTCCTATATAAATAGACAAATTTGGAACTCTAAATTCAACATGGTTAGTAGTAGCTACTTGAAACTTGACAGAATGAAGTAGTTCTCAGTATTGTCTCTATGGTTGGTTTCCTTGCAAAGTAGCCCTAAGCAGAGACTTGCAAAAAACACTTTCATTTAATGGGGAGACAAAGCGTCCAAGATTATATGAGTTTCCGAAATACCAGCAAATATTTTATCACCCAATCTTGATGATACTTGGTGGCAATGTTTAGTACACAAATCCCACTTGACTCAACAAATTTTGTTCTTCTAGATTGAAGCGTTCGTTTACAGTAGCAGTTTTTATTACTAGGTTTTACTCACTTTTCTCCTAAATAGATAGGTGAATTAGAAACTCTTAATCCAACATGGTTTGTATTAGCTCTTTTAAATTTGACAAAATAATGCAGTTCTCAGTTTTGTCTCTATGGTTTGTTTCCTCTTCAAGTAGCCCTAAGCAGAGATGGCTTAAAGCCCTACCATTGAAAGGGTTGCCAAGCATCTAAGAAACTACGAGTTTCCAAAGTAACAGCAAATATTTTTTCCCCCAATCTTGGTGATAGTTGGTGGTAATGATCACTACACAAATCGCATTTGGATCACCAAATTTTTTTCTTCTAGGTTGAAGCGTTCATTTACAGTAGCAGTTTTTATTTTTAGGTTTCACTCTGTTCTCTCCTATATACATAGATGAATTTGGAACTCTAAATTCACCATGATTAGTAGTAGCTTCTTGAAACTTGACAAATAAAAGTACTTCTCAGTTTTGTTTCTATGGGTATGTTTCCTTGTCAAGTAGCCCTAAGCAGAGACTTGCGAAAAGCACTTTCATTGATTGGGGTTGCCAATCGTCCTGAAATCTACGAGTTTCCAAAATACCAGCAAATATTTTTTCACCCAATCTTGCTGATAATTGGTGGTAATGTTTATTACAGAAATCCCACTTGGCTCACCAAATTTTGTTCTTCTAGGTTGAAGCATTCTATTATAGTAGCAGTTTTTAATTTTAGGTTTTACTCTGTTCTTTCATATAGAGATAGATGAATTAGGAACTCTAAATCCAACATGGATTCTAGTAGTACTTTGAAACATGACAAAATAGAGTAGTTCTCAATTTTGTCTCTATGGTTTGTTTCCTCTTCAAGTAGCCCTAAGCAGAGACTGACAAAAAGCACTTTCATTGAAAGGGGTTGCCAAGCATCTAAGAAACAACGAGTTTATGAAATACCAGCAAATATTTTTTCAACCAATCTTGATGATACTTGGTGGTAATGATCCGTACACAAATCCCACTTGGATCACCTAATTTTGTTCTTCTAGGTTGAAGCATTTGTTTACAGTAGCAGTTTTTATTTTTAGGTTTCACTCTCTTCTCTCCCATGAAGATAGATGAATTAGGAACTCTGAATCCAACATGGGTTGTAGTAGCTCTTTGAAACTTGAAAACTTGAAAAAATAAAGTAGTTCTCAGTTTTGTCTCTATGGTTTGTTTCCTCTTCAAGTAGCCCTAAGCAGAGACTGGCGAAAAGCACTTTTTTTTGAAAGGGGTTGCCAAGCATCGAAGAAACTACGAGTTTCTGATATACCAGTAATTATTTATTCACCCAAACCTGATGACACTTGGTGGTAATAATCAGTACACAAATCGCACTTGGCTCACCAAATTTTTTTCTTCTAAGTTGAAGTGTTGGTTTACAATAGCAGTTATTATTTTTAGGTTTCACTCTGTTCTATGCTATATATATAGATGAATTAGAAACTCTAAATCCAACATGGTTTTTAGTAGCTGTTTGAAACTTGACAAATAAAGTAATCCTCAGTTTTCTCTTTATGGTTTGTTTCATTGTCACGTAGCCCTAAGCAGAGACTTGCGAAAACACTTTCATTGAATGGGGATGCTAAGCGACCAAGAATCAAAGAGTTTCCGAAATACCAGCAAATATTTTTTCACCCAATCTTGATGATACTTGGTGGTAATGTTTAGTACACAAATCCCACTTGGCTCACCAAATTTTGTTCTTCAAGGTTGAAGCATTCGTTTACAGTAGCAGTTTTTATTTCTAGGTTTCAGTCACTTCTCTCCTATATACATAGATGAATTTGGAAATCTAAATCCAACATGGATTGTAGTAGCTTCTTGAAACTTGACAAAATAAAGTAGTTCTCACTTTTGTCTCTATGGTTTGTTTCCTGTTCGAGTAGCCCTAAGCAGAGTCTGGAGAAAAGCACTTTCATTGAAAGGGGTTGCCAAGCATCCAAGAAACTACGAGTTTCCCAAATACCAACAAATATTTTTTCACCCAATCTTGATGATACTTGGTGGTAATGATCAGTATACAAATTAAATTTGGATCCCAATGTTTTGTTCTTCTAGGTTGAAGCGTTCATTTACACTAGCAGTTTTTATTTTTAGGTTTCACTCTCTTCTCTCCTATATAGATAGATGAATTTGGAACTCTAAATTCACCATGGTTAGTAGTAGCTTCTTTAAACTTGGCAAAATAATGTACTTCTCAGTTTTGCCTCTATGGTTTGTTTCCTTGTCAAGTACCCCTAAGCAGAGACTTGTGAAAAGCAATTTCCTTGAATGGGATTGCCAAGCATCCAAGAAACTATGAGTTTCCGAAATACCAGCCAATCTTTTTTCATCCAATCTAGATTATACTTGGTGGTAATGATCAGTACAAAAATCGCACTTGGCTCACCAAATTTCCTTCCTCTAGGTTGAAGCGTTCGTTTACAGTAGCAGTTTTTATTTCTAGGTTTCACTCTCTTCTCTCCTATATACATAGATGAATAAGGAACTCTAAATCCAACATGGTTTTTAGTAGCTTCTTGACACTTGACAAAATACAGTAGTTCTCAGTTTGGTCTCTATGGTTTGATTCCTTGTCAAGTAACCCTATGCAGAGACTTGCGAAAAGCACTTTCATTGATGGGGTTGCCAAGCATGCAAGAATCTACAAGTTTCTGAAATACCAGCAAATAATTTTTCACCCAATTTTGACGATACTTGGTGGTAATGTTTAGTACACAATTCACACTTGGCTCACCAAATTTCCTTCTTCTAGGTTGAAGCGTTCGTTTACAGTAGCAGTTTGTATTTCTAGGTTTCACTCACTTCTCTCCTATATACATAGATGAATTTGGAACTCTAAATCCAACGTGGTTTGTAGTAGCTTATTGACACTTGACAAAATAAAGTAGTTCTCAGGTTTGTATCAGTGGTTTGTTTCCTCTTCAAGTAGCCCTAAGCAGAGACTAGCGAGAGGACTTTCATTGAAAGTGGTAGCTAAGCATCCAGGAATCTAAGAGTTTCCGAAATACCAGTATATATTGTTTCACAAAATCTTGATGATACTTGGTGGTGATGATAAGTACACAAATACCACTTGGCTCACCAAATTTTATTCTTCTAGGTTTAAGCGTTCGTTTACAGTAGCAGTTTTTATTTTTAGGTTTCACTCTGTTCTCTCCTATATAGATAGATTAATTAGGAACTCTAAATACAACATGGTTTATAGTAGCTCTTTGAAACTTGACAAAATAAAGTAGTTCTCAGTTTTTTCTGTGTGGTTTTTTACCACTTCAAATAGCGCTAAGCAGAGACTTGCGAAAAGCACTTTCATTGAATGGGGATGCCAAGCGTCCAATAATCTATGAGTTTCCGAAATACCAGCAAATATTTTTTCACACAATCTTGATGATACTTGGTGGTAATCTTCAGTACACAAATCCCATTGGGCTCACCAAATTTTGTTCTTCTAGGTTGAAGCATTCGTTTAGAGTAGCAGTTTGTATTTCTAGGTTTCACTATCTTCTCTAGTATACACATAGATGAATTTGGAATTCTAAATCCAACAGGGTTTTTAGTAGCTCCTTGAAACTTGACAAAATAAAGTAGTTCTCAGGTTTGTCTCTATGGTTTCTTACCTCTTCAAGTAGCCCTAAGCAGAGACTGGTGAAAAGCACTTTCATAGAATAGGTTGCCAAGCGTCCAATAATCTAAGAGTTTCCGAAATACCAGCAAATATTTTTTCACCCAATCTTGATGATACTTGGAATTAAGATTCAGCACACAAATCGCACTTGAATCACCAACTTTTGTTCTTCTGGGTTGAAGCATTCATTTACAGAAGCAGTTTTTATTTTTAGGTTTCACTCTGTTCTCTCCTATATAGATAGATGAATTAGGAATACAAAATCCAACATGGTTAGTAGTAGCATTTGAAACTTGACAATGTAAAGCAGTTCTCAGTTTTGTCTCTATGGCTTGTTTCCTTGTCAAGTAGCCCTAAGCAGAGACTTGCGAGAAGCACTTTCATTGAATGGGGTTGCCAAGCATCCAAGAAACTACGAGTTTCCGAAATACCAGCAAATATTTTTTCACCCAATCTTGATGATACCTGGTGGTAATGATCAGTACACAAATCGCACTTGGATCACCAACTTTTCTTCTTCTATTTTGAAGCGTTCGTTTACAGTAGCAGTTTTTATTTTTAGGTTTTCCTCTGTTCTCTCCTAAGGAGATAGATGAATTTGGAACTCTAAATTTATCATGGTGAGTAGTAGCTTCTTGAAACTTGAAAAAATAAAGTAGTTCTCAGTTTTGTCTATATGATTTGTTTCCTTGTAAAGTATCCTTAAGCAGAGACTTGCAAAAAGCACTTTCATAGAATGGGGATGCCAAGCGTCCAAGAATCTACGGGTTTCCGAAACACCAGCAAATATTTGTTCACCCAATCTTGTTGATACTTGGTGGTAATGTTTAGTACACAAGTCCCATCTGGCTCACCAAATTTTGTTCTTCTAGTTTGAAGCGCTCGTTTACAATAGCAGTTTGTGTTTCTAGGTTTCACTCTGTACTCTCCTATACAGATAGATGAATTAGGAACTCCAAAACCAACATGGTTTGTAGTAGCTCTTTGAAACATGACAATAAAGTAGTTTTCAGTTTTGTCTCTATGGTTTCTTTCCTCATCAAGTAGCCCTAAGCAGAGACTGGCGAAAAGCACTGTCATTGAAAGGGGTTGCAAAGCATCCAATAAACTAAGAGTTTCCAAAATACCAGCAAATATTTTTTCACCCAAACTTGATGATACTTGGTGAGAATGTTTAGTACACAAATCCCATTTGGCTCAGCAAATTTTCTTCTTCTAGGTTGAAGCGCTCGTTTACAGTAGCATTTTGTATTTTTAGGTTTCACTCTGTTCTCTCTTATACAGATAGATGAATTTGAAACTCTAAATCCAACATCGTTTGTAGTAGCTCTTTTAAACTTGACAAAATAAAGGAGTTCTCAGTTTTGTCTCTATGGTTTCTTTCCTCTTCAAGTAGCCGTAAGCAGAGATGGCGCAAAGCCCTACCATTTAAAGGAGTTGCCAAGCATTCAAGAAACTACGAGTTTCTGAAATACCAGCTAATATTTTTTCACCCAATCATTATGATACTCTGTGGAAATGATCAGTACAGAAATCGCACTTGGATCACCAAATAATGTTCTTCTAGGTTGATGTGTTCCTTTACAGTAGTAGTTTTTATTTCTAGGTTTCACTTACTTCTCTCCTCTATACATATATGAATTTGGAACTCTAAATCCAACATATTTTGTACTAGCTCCTTGAAATTTGACAAAATAAAGTAGTTCTCAATTTTGTCTCTATGTTTTTTTTCCTTTTCAAGTAGCCCTAAGAAGAGACTCGTGAAAAGAACTTTCATTGAAAGGGGTTGCCAAGTGTCCCAGAATTGAAGAGTTTCCGAAATACGAGCAAATATTTTTTCACCCAATCTTGATGATACTTGTTGGCAATGATCAGTACACAAATCGCACATGGCCCACCAATTTTTGTTCTTCTTGGTTGAAGCTTTCGTTGACACTAGCAGTTTTCCTTTTTAGGTTTCACTCTGTTCTCTCCTATATAGATAGATGAATTAGAAACTCTAAATCCAACATGGTTTGTAGTAGCTCTTTGAAACTTGACAAAATAAAGGACTTCTCAGTTTCGTCTCTATGTTTTCTATCCTCTTCAAGTTGTTCAAAGCAGAGACCGGTGAAAAACACTTTCATTGAAATTGGTTGCCAAGCGTCCAAGATTCTAAGTGTTTCTGAAATACCAGCAAATATTTTTTCACCCAATCTTGAAGATAGTTGGTGGTAATGATCAGTACACAAATCGCACTTGGCTCACCAAATTTTGTTCTTCTAGGTTGAAGCGTTCGTTTTCAGTAGCAGTTTTTAGTTTTGGGTTTCACTCTGTTCTCTCCTATACAGATAGATGAATTAGAAACTCTAAATCCAACATGGTTTGTAGTAGCTCTTTTTAACTTAACGAAATAAAGTAGTTCTCAGTTTTGGCTCTATGGTTTGTTTCCTCTTAAAGTAGTCCTAAGCAGAGATGGCGCAAAGCCCCACCAAGGAAAGGGGTTGCCAAGCATCTAAGAAACTATGAGTTTCCGAAATACAAGCAAATGTTTTTTCACCATATCTTGATGATATTCGATGGTAATGATCAGTACACAAATCGCACTTGGATCACCAAATTTTGTACCTCTATTTTGAAGTGTTCGTTTACAGTAGCAATTTTTATTTTTAGATTTCACTCTGTTCTCTTGTATATAGACAGATGAATTTGGAACTATGAATTCAACATGGTTAGTAGTAGCTTCTTGAAATATGACAAAATAAAGTAGTTCTCAGTTTTGTCTCTATGGTTTGCTTCCTTGTCAAGTAGCCCTAAGCAGAGACTTGCGAAAAGCACTTGCATTGAATGGGGTTGCCAAGCATCCAAGAATCTATCAGTTTCCGAAATAACAGCAAATATTTTTTTCATCCAATCTTGATGATACTTGGTGGTAATGTTTAGTTTACAAATCCCACTTGGCTCACAAAATTTTGTTCTTCTAGGTTGAAGCGTTCGTTTACAGTAGCAGTTTTTATTTCTAGGTTTCACTCACTTCTCTCCTAAATACATGGATGAATTTGGAACTCTAAATCCAACATGGTTTGTAGTAGCTCCTTGAAAAATGACAAAATAAAGTGGTTCTCAGTTTTGTCTCTATGGTTTGTTTTCTCTTCAAATAGCCCTAAGAAGAGACTCACTAAAATAACTTTCATTGAAAGGGGTGGCCAAGCGTCCAAGAATCTAAGAGTTTCCGAAATACCAGCAAATATTTTTTCACCCAATCTTGATGATACTTGGTGGTAATGATCAGTACACAAATCGCACTTGGATCAAGAAATTTTGATCTTCTACGTTGAAGCGTTCGTTTACAGTAGAAGTTTTTTCTTTTTAGGTTTCACTCTGTTCTCTCCTATATAGATAGATGCATTAGGAACACTAAATCCAACATGGTTTGTAGTAGCTCATTGAAACTTAATGAAATAAAGTCGTTCTCAGTTTTGGCTCTTTGATTTGTTTCCTCTTAAAGTAGCCCTAAGCAGAGATGGCGCAAAGCCCTACCATTGAAAGGGGTTGCCAAGCATCTAAAAAACTACGAGTTTCCGAAATACCAGCAAATATTTTTTCACCCAATCTTGATGATATTCGGTGGTAATGATCAGTACACAAATCGCACTTTGATCACCAAATTTTGTACTTCTAGGTTGAAGCGTTCGTTTACAGTAGCAGTTTTTATTTTTAGATTTCACTCTGTTCTCTTCTATATAGACAGATGAATTTGGAACTCTAAATTCAACATGGTTAGTAGTAGCTTCTTGAAATATGACAAAATAAAGTAGTTCTCAGTTTTGTCTCTATGGTTTCCTTCCTTGTCAAGTAGCCCTAAGCAGAGATTTGCAAAAAGCACTTTCATTGAATGGGGATGCCAAGCGTCCAAGAATCTACGGGTTTCTGAAACACCAGCAAATATTTGTTCACCCAATCTTGTTGATACTTGGTGGTGATGATCAGTACACAAATCTCACTTGGCTCACCAAATTTTGTTCTTCTAGGTTGAAGCGTCCGTTTACAGAAACAACTTTTATTTTTAGGTTTCACGCTGTTCTCTTCTATATAGATAGATGAATTACGAACTCTAAATCCAACATGGTTTGTAACAGCTCTTTGAAACTTGACAAAATAAAGTAGTTCTCAGTTTTGTCTCTATGGTTTGTTTCCTCTTCAAGTAGCCCTAAGCAGAGACTGGCCAAAAGCACTTTCATTGAAAGTGGTTGAGAAGCGTCCAAGAATCTAAGAGTTTCCGAAATATCAGCAAATATTTTTTCACCCAATCTTGATGATACTTGGTGGTGATGATCAGTACACAAATCTCACTTGGCTCACCAAATTTTGTTCTTCTAGGATGAAGCGTCCGTTTACAGAAACAACTTTTATTTTCAGGTTTCACGCTGTTCTCTTCTATAAAGATAGATGAATTACGAACTCTAAATCCAACATGGTTTTTAAAAGCTCTTTGAAACTTGACAAAATAAAGTAGTTCTCAGTTTTGTCTCTATGGTTTGTTTCTTCTTCAAGTAGCCCTAAGCAGAGATGGCACAAAGCCATACCATTGAAAGGGGTTGCCAAGCATTTAAGAAACTACGAGTTTCCGAAATACCAGCAAATATTTTTTCACCCAATCTTGATGATACTCGGTGATAATGATCAGCATACAAATCGCACGTGGATCACCGAATTATGTTCTTCTAGGTTTAAGCGTTCGTTTACAGTAGCAGTTTTTATTTTTAGGTTTTACTCTGTTCTCTCATATATACACAGATGAATTTGGAACTCTTAATTCAACATGGTTAGTAGTGCTTCTAAAACCTTGACAAAATAAAGTAGTTCTCAGTTTTGTCTCTATGGTTTGTTTCCTTGTCAAGTAGCCCTAAGCAGAGACTTGCGAAAAGCACTTTCATTGAATGGGGTTGCCAAGCATCCAAGAATCTACGAGTTTCTGAAATACCAGCAAATATTTTTTCACCCAAACTTGATGATACTTGTTGGTAATGTTTATTTCACAAATCCCACTTTGCTCACCAATATTTGTTCTTCTATGTTGAAGCGTTCGTTTACAGTAGCAGTTTTTATTTTTAGGTTTCACTCTGTTCTCTCCTATATTGATAGATGAATTAGGAACTCTAAATTCTAAATGGTTTGCAGTAGCTCTTTTTAATTTGACAAAATAATGTAGTTCTCAGTTTTGTCTCTATGGTTTGTTTCCTCTTCAAGTAGCCCTAAGCAGAGACTGGTGAAAAGCACTTTCATTGAAAGGGGTTGCCAAGCTTCCAAGAATCTCTGAGTTTTCGAAATACCAGCAAATATTTTTTCACTCAATCTTGATGATACTTTGTGGTAATGATCAGTACACAAATCGCACTTGGCTCACCTAATTTTGTTCTTCTAGGTTAAAGCGTTGGTTTACAGTAGCAGTTTCTATTTTGAGGTTTCACTGTGTTCTCTCCTATAAAGATAGATTAATTAGGAACTCGAAATCCAACTGGTTTGTAGTAGCTCTTTTAAACTTGAAAAATAAAGTAGTTCTCAGTTTTGTCTCTATGGTTTGTTTCCTCTTCAAGTAGCCGTAAGCAGAGATGGCGCAAAGCCCTACCATTTAAAGGAGTTGCCAAGCATCCAAGAAACTATGAGTTTCCGAAATACCAGCTGATATTTTTTCACCCAATCATTATGATACTCTGTGGAAATGATCAGTACACAAATCGCACTTGGATCACCAAATGATGTTCTTCTAGGTTGATGCGTTCCTTTACAGTAGCAGTTTTTATTTCTAGGTTTCACTTACTTCTCTCCTCTATACATATATGAATTTGGAACTCTAAATCCAACATGGTTTGTACTAGCTCCTTGAAACTTGACAAAATAAAGTAGTTCTCAATTTTGTCTCTATGTTTTTTTCCTTTTCAAGTAGCCCTAAGTAGAGACTCGTGAAAAGAACTTTCATTCAAAGGGGTTGCCAAGCGTCCCAGAATTGAAGAGTTTCCGAAATACCAGCAAATATTTTCTCAGCCAATCTTGATGATACTTGGTGGTAATGTTAAGTTTACAAATCCCACTTGGCTCCCAAAATTTTGTTCTTCTAGGTTGAAGCGTTCGTTTACAGTAGCAGTTTTTATTTCTAGGTTTCACTCACTTCTCTCCTAAAGACATACATGAATTTGGAACTCTAAATCCAACATGGTTTGTAGTACCTCCTTGAAAAATGACAAAATAAAGTGGTTCTCAGTTTTGTCTCTATGGTTTGTTTTCTCTTCAAATAGCCCTAAGAAGAGACTCACTAAAATAACTTTCATTGAAAGGGGTTGCCAAGCGTCCAAGAATCTAAGAGTTTCCGAAATACCAGCAAATATTTTTTCACCCAATCTTGATGATACTTGGTGGTAATGATCAGTA
This sequence comes from Callospermophilus lateralis, assembly GCF_048772815.1. Taxonomy (NCBI): domain Eukaryota; kingdom Metazoa; phylum Chordata; class Mammalia; order Rodentia; family Sciuridae; genus Callospermophilus; species Callospermophilus lateralis. The sequence goes on from NW_027517255.1 coordinate 38,344, forward strand.
CACAAATCGCATTTGGATCAAGAAATTTTGATCTTCTACGTTGAAGCATTCGTTTACAGTAGAAGTTTTTCTTTTTAGGTTTCACTCTGTTCTCTCATATATAGATAGATGCATTAGGAACACTAAATCCAACATGGTTTGTAGTAGCTCTTTGAAACTTGACAAAATAAAGTAGTTCTCAGTTTTGTATCTATGGTTTGTTTGCTCTTCAAGTAGCCCTAAGCACAGACTGGCAAAAAGCACTTTCATTAAAAGGGGTTGCCAAGCTTCCAAGAATCTATGACTTTCCGAAATACCAGCAAATATTTTCTCACCCAATCTTGAAGATACTTTGTGGTAATGATCAGTACACAAATCGCACTTGGCTCACCAAATTTTGTGCTTCTAGGTTGAAGCGTTCGTTTTCAGTAGCAGTTTTTATTTTTAGGTTTCACTCTGTTCTCTCCTGTATAGATAGATGAATTAGAAACTCTAAATCCAACATGGTTTGTAGTAGCCCTTTTAAACTTAACGAAATAAAGTCGTTCTCAGTTTTGGCTCTATGATTTGTTTCCTCTTAAAGTAGCCCTAAGCAGAGATGGCGCAAAGCCCTACCATTGAAAGGGGTTGCCAAGCATCTAAAAAACTACGAGTTTCCGAAATACCAGCAAATATTTTTTCACCCAATCTTGATGATATTCGGTGGTAATGATCACTACACAAATCGCACTTTGATCATCAAATTTTGTACTTCTAGGTTGAAGCGTTCGTTTACAGTAGCAGTTTTTATTTTTAGATTTCACTCTGTTCTCTTCTATATAGACAGATGAATTTGGAACTCTAAATTCAACATGGTTAGTAGTAGCTTCTTGAAATATGACAAAATAAAGTAGTTCTCAGTTTTGTCTCTATGGTTTCCTTCCTTGTCAAGTAGCCCTAAGCAGAGATTTGCGAAAAGCACTTTCATTGAATGGGGTTGCCAATCGTCCAAGTATCTACGAGTTTCCGAAATAACAGCAAATATATTTTCACCCAATCTCAATGATACTTGGTGGTAATGTTTAGTACACAAATCCCACTTGAGTCACCACATTTTGTTCTTCTAGGTTGAAGCGTTCGTTTACAGTAGCAGTTTTTATTTCTAGGTTTCACTCACTTCTCTCTTAAATACATAGATGAATTTGGAACTCTAAATCCAAGGTGGTTTGTAGTAGCTCCTTGAAAAATGACAAAATAAAGTGGTTACCAGTTTTGTCTCTATGATTTGTTTTCTCTTCAAATAGCCCTAAGATGAGACTCATGAAAATTACTTTCATTGAAAGGGGTTGCCAAGTGTCGAAGAATTGAAGATTGTCCGAAATGCCAGAAAATATTTTTTCACCAATCTTGATGATACTTGGTGGTAATGATCAGTACACAAATCACACTTGGATCACCAAATTTTGTTCTTCTAGGATGAAGCGTTCGTTCGTTTACAGTACCAGTTTTTATTTTTATTTTACACTCTGTTCTCTCCTATATAGATAGATGAATTAGGAACTCTACATCCATCATGGTTTGTAGCAGCTCTTTGAAACTTGACAAAATAAAGTAGTTCTCAGTTTTGTCTCTATGGTTTGTTTCCTCTTCAAGTAGCCCTAAGCAGAGACTGGCCAAAAGCACTTTCATTGAAAGTGGTTGAGAAGCGTCCAAGAATCTAAGAGTTTCTGAAATATCAGCAAATATTTTTTCACCCAATCTTGATGATACTTGGTGGTGATGATCAGTACACAAATCTCACTTGGCTCACCAAATTTTGTTCTACTAGGATGAAGCGTCCGTTTACAGAAACAACTTTTATTTTTAGGTTTCACGCTGTTCTCTTCTATATAGATAGATGAATTACGAACTCTAAATCCAACATGGTTTTTAAAAGCTCTTTGAAACTTGACAAAATAAAGTAGTTCTCAGTTTTGTCTCTATGGTTTGTTTCTTCTTCAAGTAGCCCTAAGCAGAGATGGCACAAAGCCCTACCATTGAAAGGGGTTGCCAAGCATTTAAGAAACTACGAGTTTCCGAAATACCAGCAAATATTTTTTCACCCAATCTTGATGATACTCGGTGATAATGATCAGCACACAAATCGCACTTGGATCACCGAATTATGTTCTTCTAGGTTTAAGCGTTCGTTTACAGTAGCAGTTTTTATTTTTAGGTTTTACTCTGTTCTCTCATATATAGACAGATGAATTTGGAACTCTTAATTCAACATGGTTAGTAGTGCTTCTAAATCCTTGACAAAATAAAGTAGTTCTCAGTTTTGTCTCTATGGTTTGTTTCCTTGTCAAGTAGCCCTAAGCAGAGACTTGCGAAAAGCACTTTCATTTAATGGGGTTGCCAAGCATCCAAGAATCTACGAGTTTCTGAAATACCAGCAAATATTTTTTCACCCAATCTTGATGATACTTGTTGGTAATGTTTATTTCACAAATCCCACTTTGCTCACCAAAATTTGTTCTTCTATGTTGAAGCGTTCGTTTACAGTAGCAGTTTTTATTTTTAGGTTTCACTCTGTTCTCTCCTATATTGATAGATGAATTAGGAACTCTAAATTCTAAATGGTTTGTAGTAGCTCTTTTTAATTTGACAAAATAATGTAGTTCTCAGTTTTGTCTCTATGGTTTGTTTCCTCTTCAAGTAGCCCTAAGCAGAGACTGGTGAAAAGCACTTTCATTGAAAGGGGTTGCCAAGCTTCCAAGAATCTCTGAGTTTTCGAAATACCAGCAAATATTTTTTCACTCAATCTTGATGATACTTTGTGGTAATGATCAGTACACAAATCGCACTTGGCTCACCTAATTTTGTTCTTCTAGGTGAAAGCGTTGGTTTACAGTAGCAGTTTCTATTTTGAGGTTTCACTGTGTTCTCTCCTATAAAGATAGATGAATTAGGAACTCGAAATCCAACTGGTTTGTAGTAGCTCTTTTAAACTTGAAAAATAAAGTAGTTCTCAGTTTTGTCTCTATGGTTTGTTTCCTCTTCAAGTAGCCGTAAGCAGAGATGGCGCAAAGCCCTACCATTTAAAGGAGTTGCCAAGCATCCAAGAAACTACGAGTTTCCGAAATACCAGCTGATATTTTTTCACCCAATCATTATGATACTCTGTGGAAATGATCAGTACACAAATCGCACTTGGATCACCAAATGATGTTCTTCTAGGTTGATGCGTTCCTTTACAGTAGCAGTTTTTATTTCTAGGTTTCACTTACTTCTCTCCTCTATACATATATGAATTTGGAACTCTAAATCCAACATGGTTTGTACTAGCTCCTTGAAACTTGACAAAATAAAGTAGTTCTCAATTTTGTCTCTATGTTTTTTTTCCTTTTCAAGTAGCCCTAATAGAGACTCGTGAAAAGAACTTACATTGAAAGTGGTTGCCAAGCGTCCCAGAATTGAAGAGTTTCCGAAATACCAGCAAATATTTTCTCAGCCAATCTTGATGATACTTGGTGGTAATGTTAAGTTTACAAATCCCACTTGGCTCCCAAAATTTTGTTCTTCTAGGTTGAAGCGTTCGTTTACAGTAGCAGTTTTTATTTCTAGGTTTCACTCACTTCTCTCCTAAATACATAGATGAATTTGGAACTCTAAATCCAACATGGTTTGTAGTAGCTCCTTGAAAAATGACAAAATAAAGTGGTTCTCAGTTTTGTCTCTATGGTTTGTTTTCTCTTCAAATAGCCCTAAGAAGAGACTCACTAAAATAACTTTCATTGAAAGGGGTTGCCAAGCGTCCAAGAATCTAAGAGTTTCCGAAATACCAGCAAATATTTTTTCACCCAATCTTGATGATACTTGGTGGTAATGATCAGTACACAAATCGCATTTGGATCAAGAAATTTTGATCTTCTACGTTGAAGCATTCGTTTACAGTAGAAGTTTTTCTTTTTAGGTTTCACTCTGTTCTCTCATATATAGATAGATGCATTAGGAACACTAAATCCAACATGGTTTGTAGTAGCTCTTTGAAACTTGACAAAATAAAGTAGTTCTCAGTTTTGTATCTATGGTTTGTTTGCTCTTCAAGTAGCCCTAAGCACAGACTGGCAAAAAGCACTTTCATTAAAAGGGGTTGCCAAGCTTCCAAGAATCTATGACTTTCCGAAATACCAGCAAATATTTTCTCACCCAATCTTGAAGATACTTTGTGGTAATGATCAGTACACAAATCGCACTTGGCTCACCAAATTTTGTGCTTCTAGGTTGAAGCGTTCGTTTTCAGTAGCAGTTTTTATTTTTAGGTTTCACTCTGTTCTCTCCTGTATAGATAGATGAATTAGAAACTCTAAATCCAACATGGTTTGTAGTAGCCCTTTTAAACTTAACGAAATAAAGTCGTTCTCAGTTTTGGCTCTATGATTTGTTTCCTCTTAAAGTAGCCCTAAGCAGAGATGGCGCAAAGCCCTACCATTGAAAGGGGTTGCCAAGCATCTAAAAAACTACGAGTTTCCGAAATACCAGCAAATATTTTTTCACCCAATCTTGATGATATTCGGTGGTAATGATCACTACACAAATCGCACTTTGATCACCAAATTTTGTACTTCTAGGTTGAAGCGTTCGTTTACAGTAGCAGTTTTTATTTTTAGATTTCACTCTGTTCTCTTCTATATAGACAGATGAATTTGGAACTCTAAATTCAACATGGTTAGTAGTAGCTTCTTGAAATATGACAAAATAAAGTAGTTCTCAGTTTTGTCTCTATGGTTTCCTTCCTTGTCAAGTAGCCCTAAGCAGAGATTTGCGAAAAGCACTTTCATTGAATGGGGTTGCCAATCGTCCAAGTATCTACGAGTTTCCGAAATAACAGCAAATATATTTTCACCCAATCTCAATGATACTTGGTGGTAATGTTTAGTACACAAATCCCACTTGAGTCACCACATTTTGTTCTTCTAGGTTGAAGCGTTCGTTTACAGTAGCAGTTTTTATTTCTAGGTTTCACTCACTTCTCTCTTAAATACATAGATGAATTTGGAACTCTAAATCCAAGGTGGTTTGTAGTAGCTCCTTGAAAAATGACAAAATAAAGTGGTTACCAGTTTTGTCTCTATGATTTGTTTTCTCTTCAAATAGCCCTAAGATGAGACTCATGAAAATTACTTTCATTGAAAGGGGTTGCCAAGTGTCGAAGAATTGAAGATTGTCCGAAATGCCAGAAAATATTTTTTCACCAATCTTGATGATACTTGGTGGTAATGATCAGTACACAAATCACACTTGGATCACCAAATTTTGTTCTTCTAGGATGAAGCGTTCGTTCGTTTACAGTACCAGTTTTTATTTTTATTTTACACTCTGTTCTCTCCTATATAGATAGATGAATTAGGAACTCTACATCCATCATGGTTTGTAGCAGCTCTTTGAAACTTGACAAAATAAAGTAGTTCTCAGTTTTGTCTCTATGGTTTGTTTCCTCTTCAAGTAGCCCTAAGCAGAGACTGGCCAAAAGCACTTTCATTGAAAGTGGTTGAGAAGCGTCCAAGAATCTAAGAGTTTCTGAAATATCAGCAAATATTTTTTCACCCAATCTTGATGATACTTGGTGGTGATGATCAGTACACAAATCTCACTTGGCTCACCAAATTTTGTTCTACTAGGATGAAGCGTCCGTTTACAGAAACAACTTTTATTTTTAGGTTTCACGCTGTTCTCTTCTATATAGATAGATGAATTACGAACTCTAAATCCAACATGGTTTTTAAAAGCTCTTTGAAACTTGACAAAATAAAGTAGTTCTCAGTTTTGTCTCTATGGTTTGTTTCTTCTTCAAGTAGCCCTAAGCAGAGATGGCACAAAGCCCTACCATTGAAAGGGGTTGCCAAGCATTTAAGAAACTACGAGTTTCCGAAATACCAGCAAATATTTTTTCACCCAATCTTGATGATACTCGGTGATAATGATCAGCACACAAATCGCACTTGGATCACCGAATTATGTTCTTCTAGGTTTAAGCGTTCGTTTACAGTAGCAGTTTTTATTTTTAGGTTTTACTCTGTTCTCTCATATATAGACAGATGAATTTGGAACTCTTAATTCAACATGGTTAGTAGTGCTTCTAAATCCTTGACAAAATAAAGTAGTTCTCAGTTTTGTCTCTATGGTTTGTTTCCTTGTCAAGTAGCCCTAAGCAGAGACTTGCGAAAAGCACTTTCATTGAATGGGGTTGCCAAGCATCCAAGAATCTACGAGTTTCTGAAATACCAGCAAATATTTTTTCACCCAATCTTGATGATACTTGTTGGTAATGTTTATTTCACAAATCCCACTTTGCTCACCAAAATTTGTTCTTCTATGTTGAAGCGTTCGTTTACAGTAGCAGTTTTTATTTTTAGGTTTCACTCTGTTCTCTCCTATATTGATAGATGAATTAGGAACTCTAAATTCTAAATGGTTTGTAGTAGCTCTTTTTAATTTGACAAAATAATGTAGTTCTCAGTTTTGTCTCTATGGTTTGTTTCCTCTTTAAGTAGCCCTAAGCAGAGACTGGTGAAAAGCACTTTCATTGAAAGGGGTTGCCAAGCTTCCAAGAATCTCTGAGTTTTCGAAATACCAGCAAATATTTTTTCACTCAATCTTGATGATACTTTGTGGTAATGATCAGTACACAAATCGCACTTGGCTCACCTAATTTTGTTCTTCTAGGTGAAAGCGTTGGTTTACAGTAGCAGTTTCTATTTTGAGGTTTCACTGTGTTCTCTCCTATAAAGATAGATGAATTAGGAACTCGAAATCCAACTGGTTTGTAGTAGCTCTTTTAAACTTGAAAAATAAAGTAGTTCTCAGTTTTGTCTCTATGGTTTGTTTCCTCTTCAAGTAGCCGTAAGCAGAGATGGCGCAAAGCCCTACCATTTAAAGGAGTTGCCAAGCATCCAAGAAACTACGAGTTTCCGAAATACCAGCTGATATTTTTTCACCCAATCATTATGATACTCTGTGGAAATGATCAGTACACAAATCGCACTTGGATCACCAAATGATGTTCTTCTAGGTTGATGCGTTCCTTTACAGTAGCAGTTTTTATTTCTAGGTTTCACTTACTTCTCTCCTCTATACATATATGAATTTGGAACTCTAAATCCAACATGGTTTGTACTAGCTCCTTGAAACTTGACAAAATAAAGTAGTTCTCAATTTTGTCTCTATGTTTTTTTTCCTTTTCAAGTAGCCCTAATAGAGACTCGTGAAAAGAACTTACATTGAAAGTGGTTGCCAAGCGTCCCAGAATTGAAGAGTTTCCGAAATACCAGCAAATATTTTCTCAGCCAATCTTGATGATACTTGGTGGTAATGTTAAGTTTACAAATCCCACTTGGCTCCCAAAATTTTGTTCTTCTAGGTTGAAGCGTTCGTTTACAGTAGCAGTTTTTATTTCTAGGTTTCACTCACTTCTCTCCTAAATACATAGATGAATTTGGAACTCTAAATCCAACATGGTTTGTAGTAGCTCCTTGAAAAATGACAAAATAAAGTGGTTCTCAGTTTTGTCTCTATGGTTTGTTTTCTCTTCAAATAGCCCTAAGAAGAGACTCACTAAAATAACTTTCATTGAAAGGGGTTGCCAAGCGTCCAAGAATCTAAGAGTTTCCGAAATACCAGCAAATATTTTCTCGCCCAATCTTGACGATACTTTGTGGTAATGATCAGTACACAAATCGCATTTGGATCAAGAAATTTTGATCTTCTACGTTGAAGCGTTCGTTTACAGTAGAAGTTTTTCTTTTTAGGTTTCACTCTGTTCTCTCATATATAGATAGATGCATTAGGAACACTAAATCCAACATGGTTTGTAGTAGCTCTTTGAAACTTGACAAAATAAAGTAGTTCTCAGTTTTGTATCTATGGTTTGTTTGCTCTTCAAGTAGCCCTAAGCACAGCCTGGCAAAAAGCACTTTCATTAAAAGGGGTTGCCAAGCTTCCAAGAATCT
>NW_027517256.1:0-46278 GCF_048772815.1 Callospermophilus lateralis
CGTTCCTTTCCAGTAACAGTTTGAATTTTTAGGTTTCACTCTGTTTTCTGCTGTATAGATAGATGTGTTTGAAACTCTAAATCAAACACGGTTTGTGCTAGCTCCGTGAAACTTGACAAAATAAGTAGTTCTAAGTTCTATCTCTATGGTTTGTTTCCTCTTGAAGTACCCCATGCAGAGACTGGCGAAGAACACTTTCATTTGAAAGGGGTTGCCAAGCTTCCAAAAAAATACTAGTTTGCTTAAATCTGAGCAAACATTTTTTCACCAAATCTTGATGATACTTGGTGGTAATGATGAGTTCACTAATCCCACTTGGCTGCCCAATTTTCACTCTTCTAGGTTCAAGCGTTCGTTTCCAGTAACACTTTGAATTTTTAGGTTTCACTCTGTTTTCTCCTACATAGATAGCTGTGTTTGGAATTCTAAATCAAACACGGTTTGTGCTACCTCCTTGAAACTTGAGCAAATGAAGTAGTTCTAAGTTCTATCTCTATGGATTGTTTCCTCTTGACGTACCCCATGCAGAGACTGGCGAAAAACACTTTCGTTTTAAAGGGGTTGCCAAGCTTCCAAAAAACTACTAGTTTGCTGAAATCTCAGCAAACATATTTTCACCAAAACTTGATGATACTTGGTGGTAATGATCAGTTCACTAACCCACTTGGCTGCCCAATTTTAACTCTTCTATGTTCAAGCGTTCGTTTCCAGTAACACTTTGAAATTTTAGGTTTCACTCTGTTTTCTGCTATATAGATAGATGTCTTTGAAACTCTAAATCAAACATGGTTTTTGCTAGCTCCTTGAAACTTGACAAAATGAAGTAGTTGTTAGTTCTATCTCTATGGTTTTTTTCCTCTTGAAGTACCCCATGCAGAGACTGGCGAAGAACACTTTCATTTGAAAGGGGTTGCCAAGCATCCAAAAAACTACTAGTTTGCTGAAATCTCAGCAAACATTTTTTCACCAAATCTTGATGATACTTGGTGGTAATGATCAGTTCACTAATCCCACTTGGCTGCCCAAATTTTATTCTTCTAGGTTGAAGCTTTCGTTTCCAGTGACTGTTTGAATTTTTAGGTTTCACTCTGTTTTCTGCTATATAGATAGATGTGTTTGAAACTCTAAATCAAACACGGTTTGTGCTAGCTCATTGAAACTTGACCAAATGAAGTAGTTCTAAGTTCTATCTCTATGGTTTGTTTCCTCTTGAAGTACCCCATGCAGAGACTGGCGAAAAACACTTCCGTTTGAAAGGGGTTGCCAAGCTTCCAAAAAACTACTAGTTTGCTGAAATGTCAGCAAACATTTTTTCACCAAATCTTGATGATACTTGGTGGTAATGATCAGTTCACTAATCGCACTTGGCTGCCCAAATTTTATTCGTCTAGGTTCAAGCGTTCGTTTCCAGTAACACTTTGAAATTTTAGGTTTCACTCTGTTTTCTGCTATATAGTTAGATGTGTTTGAAACTCTAAATCAAACACGGTTTGTGCTAGCTCCGTGAAACTTGACAAAATGAAGTAGTTCTAAGTTCTATCTCTATGGTTTGTTTCCTCTTGAAGTACCCCATGCAGAGACTGGCGAAAAACACTTTCGTTTTAAAGGTTTTGCCAAGCTTCCAAAAAACTACTAGTTTGCTGAAATCTCAGCAAACATTTTTTCACCAAAACTTGATGATACTTGGTGGTAATGATCAGTTCACTAAGCCCACTTGGCTGCCCAATTTTCACTCTTCTTGGATCAAGCGTTCGTTTCCAGTAACAGTTTGAATTTTTAGGTTTCACTCTGTTTTCTCCTAATAGATAGCTGTGTTTGGAATACTAAATCAAACACGGTTTGTGCTAGCTCCTTGAAACTTGACCAAATGAAGTAGTTCTAAGTTCTATCTCTATGGTTTGTTTCCTCTTGAAGTAACCCATGCAGAGACTGGCGAATACCACTTTCGTTTGAAAGGGGTTGCCAAGCTTCCAAAAAACTACTAGTTTGCTGAAATCTCAGCAAACATTTTTTCACCAAAACTTGATGATAGTTGGTGGTAATGATCAGTTCACTAAGCCCACTTGGCTGCCCAATTTTTACTCTTCTAGGTTCAAGCGTTCGTTTCCAGTAACACTTTGAAATTTTAGGTTTCACTCTGTTTTCTGCTATATAGATAGATGTCTTTGAAACTCTAAATCAAACATGGTTTTTGCTAGCTCCTTGAAACTTGACAAAATGAAGTAGTAGTTAGTTCTATCTCTATGGTTTTTTTCCTCTTCAGGTACCCCAAGCAGCGACTGGCGAAAAACACTTTCGTTTGAAAGGGGTTGCCAAGCTTCCAAAAAACTACTGGTTTGCTGAAATCTCAGCAAACATTTTTTCACCAAATCTTGATGATACTTGGTGGTAATGATCAGTTCACTAATCCCACTTGGCTGCCCAACTTTCACTCTTCTAGGTTCAAGCGTTCGTTTCCAGTAACAGTTTGAATTTTTAGGTTTCACTCTGTTTTCTGCTATATAGATAGATGTGTTTGAAACTCTAAATCAAACACGGTTTGTGCTAGCTCCGTGAAACTTGACAAAATGAAGTTGTTCTAAGTTCTATCTCTATGGTTTGTTTCCTCTTGAAGTACCCCATGCAGAGACAGGCGAAGAACACTTTCGTTAGAAAGGGGTTGCCAAGCTTCCAAAAAACTACTGGTTTGCTGAAATCTCAGCAAACATTTTTTCACCAAATCTTGATGATACTTGGTGGTAATGATCAGTTCACTAAGCCCACTTGGCTGCCCAATTTTCACTCTTCTAGGTTCAAGCGTTCGTTTCCAGTAACACTTTGAAATTTTAGGTTTCACTCTGTTTTCTGCTATATAGATAGATGTGTTTGAAACTCTAAATCAAACACGGTTTGTGCTAGCTCCGTGAAACTTGACAAAATGAAGTAGTTCTAAGTTCTATCTCTATGTTTTGTTTCCTCTTGAAGTACCCCATGCAGAGACTGGCGAAGAACACTTTCGTTTGAAAGGGGTTGCCAAGCTTCCAAAAAACTACTCGTTTGCTGAAATCTCAGCAAACATTTTTTCACCAAATCTTGATGATACTTGGTGGTAATGATCAGTTCACTAAACCCACTTGGCTGCCCAATTTTCACTCGTCTAGGTTCAAGCGTTCGTTTCCAGTAACACTTTGAATTTTTAGGTTTCACTCTGTTTTCTGCTATATAGATAGATGTGTTTGAAACTCTAAATCAAACACGGTTTGTGCTAGCTCCTTGAAACTTGACAAAATGAAGTAGTTCTAAGTTCTATCTCTATGGTTTTTTTCCTCTTGAAGTACCCCATGCAGAGACTGGCGAAAAACACTTTCGTTTGAAAGGGGTTGCCAAGCTTCCAAAAAACTACTAGTTTGCTGAAATCTCAGCATTTTTTCACCAAATGTTGATGATACTTGGTGGTAATGATCAGTTCACTAATCCCACTTGGCTGCCCAACTTTCACTCTTCTAGGTTCAAGCGTTCGTTTCCAGTAACAGTTTGAATTTTTAGGTTTCTCTCTGTTTTCTGCTGTATAGATAGATGTGTTTGAAACTCTATTCAAACACGGTTCGTGCTAGCTCCGTGAAACTTGACAAAATGAAGTAGTTCTAAGTTCTATCTCTATGGTTTGTTTCCTCTTGAAGTACCCCATGCAGAGACTGGCGAAAAACACTTTCGTTTGAAAGGCGTTGCCAAGCTTCCAAAAAACTACTCGTTTGCTGAAATCTCAGCAAACATTTTTTCACCAAATCTTGATGATACTTGGTGGTAATGATCAGTTCACTAAGCCCACTTGTCTGCCCAATTTTCACTCTTCTAGGTTCAAGCGTTCGTTTCCAGTAACACTTTGAAATTTTAGGTTTCACTCTGTTTTCTGCTATATAGATAGATGTGTTTGAAACTCTAAATCAAACACGGTTTGTGCTAGCTCCGTGAAACTTGACAAAATGAAGTAGTTCTAAGTTCTATCTCTGTGGTTTGTTTCCTCTTGAAGTACCCCATGCAGAGACTGGCGAAGAACACTTTCGTTTGAATGGGGTTGCCAAGCTTCCAAAAAACTTCTCTTTTGCTGAAATATCAGCAAACATTTTTTCACTAAATCTTGATGATACTTGGTGGTAATGATCAGTTCACTAATCCCACTTGGATGCCCAAATTTTATTCTTCTAGGTTGAAGCTTTCGTTTCCAGTGACTGTTTGAATTTTTAGGTTTCACTCTGTTTTCTGCTATATAGATAGATGTGTTTGAAACTCTAAATCAAACACGGTTTGTGCTAGCTCCTTGAAACTTGACCAAATGAAGTAGTTCTAAGTTCTATCTCTATGGTTTGTTTCCTCTTGAAGTACCCCATGCAGAGACTGGCGAAAAACACTTCCGTTTGAAAGGGGTTGCCAAGCTTCCAAAAAACTACTAGTTTGCTGAAATCTCAGCAAACATTTTTTCACCAAATCTTGATGATACTTGGTGGTAATGATCAGTTCACTAATCCCACTTTGCTGCCCAAATTTTATTCTTCTAGGTTGAAGCTTTCGTTTCCAGTAACAGTTTGAATTTTTAGGTTTCACTCTGTTTTCTCCTACATAGATAGCTGTGTTTGGAATTCTAAATCAAACACGGTTTGTGCTAGCTCCTTGAAACTTGACCAAATGAAGTAGTTCTAAGTTCTATCTCTATGGTTTGTTTCCTCTTGAAGTACCCCATGCAGAGACTGGCGAAGAACACTTTCGTTTGAAATGGGTTGCCAAGCTTCCAAAAAACTACTCGTTTGCTGAAATCTCAGCAAACATTTTTTCACCAAATCTTGATGATACTTGGTGGTAATGATGAGATCACTAAGCCCACTTGGCTGCCCAATTTTCACTCTTCTAGGTTCAAGCGTTCGTTTCCAGTAACACTTTGAATTTTTAGGTTTCACTCTGTTTTCTCCTTTATAGATAGATGTGTTTGAAACTCTAAATCAAACACGGTTTGTGCTAGCTCCTTGAAACTTGACCAAATGAAGTAATTCTAAGTTCTATCTCTATGGTTTGTTTTCTCTTGAAGTACCCCATGCAGAGACTGGCGAAGAACACTTTCGTTTGAAAGGCGTTGCCAAGCTTCCAAAAAACTACTCGTTTGCTGAAATCTCAGCAAACATTTTTTCACCAAAACTTGATGATACTTGGTGGTAATGATCAGTTCACTAAGCCCACTTTGCTGCCCAATTTTCACTCTTTTAGGTTCAAGCGTTCGTTTCCAGTAACACTTTGAAATTTTAGGTTTCACTCTGTTTTCTGCTATATAGATAGATGTGTTTGAAACTCTAAATCAAACACGGTTTGTGCTAGCTCCGTGAAACTTGACCAAATGAAGTAGTTCTAAGTTCTATCTCTATGGTTTGTTTCCTCTTGAAGTACCCCATGCAGAGACTGGCGAAGAACACTTTGGTTTGAAAGGGGTTGCCAAGCTTCCAAAAAACTACTAGTTTGCTGAAATCTCAGCAAACATTTTTTCACCAAATCTTGATGATACTTGGTGGTAATGATCAGTTCACTAATCCCACTTGGCTGCCCAAATTTTATTCTTCTAGGTTGAAGCTTTCGTTTCCAGTGACTGTTTGAATTTTTAGTTTTCACTCTGTTTTCTGCTATATAGATAGATGTGTTTGAAACTCTAAATCAAACACGGTTTGTGCTAGCTCCTTGAAACTTGACCAAATGAAGTAGTTCTAAGTTCTATTTCTATGGTTTGTTTCCTCTTGAAGTACCCCATGCAGAGACTGGCGAAAAACACTTTCGTTTAAAGGGGTTGCCAAGCTTCCAAAAAACTACTAGTTTGCTGAAATCTCAGCAAACATTTTTTCACCAAATCTTGATGATACTTGGCGGTAATGATGAGTTCACTAAGCCCACTTGGCTGCCCATTTTCACTCTTCTAGGTTCAAGCGTTCGTTTCCAGTAACACTTTGAAATTTTAGGTTTCACTCTGTTTTCTGCTATAAAGATAGATGTGTTTCAAACTCTAAATCAAACACGGTTTGTGCTAGCTCCGTGAAACTTGACAAAATGAAGTAGTTCTAAGTTCTATCTCTATGGTTTGTTTCCTCTTGAAGTACCCCATGCAGAGACTGGCGAAATCACTTTCGTTTGAAAGGGGTTGCCAAGCTTCCAAAAAACTACTCGTTTGCTGAAATCTCAGCAAACATTTTTTCACCAAATCTTGATGATACTTGGTGGTAATGATCAGTTCACTAAGCCCACTTGGCTGCCCAATTTTCACTCTTCTAGGTTCAAGCGTTCGTTTCCAGTAACACTTTGAAATTTTAGGTTTCACTCTGTTTTCTGCTATATAGATAGATGTGTTTGAAACTCTAAATCAAACACGGTTTGTGCTAGCTCCGTGAAACTTGACAAAATGAAGCAGTTCTAAGTTCTATCTCTATGGTTTGTTTCCTCTTGAAGTACCCCATGCAGAGACTGGCGAAAAACACTTTCGTTTTAAAGGGGTTGCCAAGCTTCCAAAAAACTACTAGTTTGCTGAAATCTCAGCAAACATTTTTTCACCAAAACTTGATGATACTTGGTGGTAATGATCAGTTCACTAAGCCCACTTGGCTGCCCAATTTTCACTCTTCTAGGTTCAAGCGTTCGTTTCCAGTAACAGTTTGAATTTTTAGGTTTCACTCTGTTTTCTCCTACATAGATAGCTGTGTTTGGAATTCTAAATCAAACACGGTTTGTGCTAGCTCCTTGAAACTTGACCAAATGAAGTAGTTCTAAGTTCTATCTCTATGGTTTGTTTCCTCTTGATGTACCCCATGCAGAGACTGGCGAAAAACACTTTCGTTTGAAAGGCGTTGCCAAGCTTCCAAAAAACTACTAGTTTGCTGAAATCTCAGCAAACATTTTTTCACCAAATCTTGATGATACTTGGTGGTAATGATCAGTTCACTAATCCCACTTGGCTGCCCAACTTTCACTCTTCTAGGTTCAAGCGTTCGTTTCCAGTAACAGTTTGAATTTTTAGGCTTCACTCTGTTTTCTGTTATATAGATAGATGTGTTTGAAACTCTAAATCAAACACGGTTTGTGCTAGCTCCTTGAAACTTGACAAAATGAAGTAGATCTAAGTTCTATCTCTATGGTTTGTTTCCTCTTGAAGTACCCCATGCAGAGACTGGCGAAAAACACTTTCGTTTGAAAGGGGTTGCCAAGCTTCCAAAAAACTACTAGTTTGCTGAAATCTCAGCAAACATTTTTTCACCAAATCTTGATGATACTTGGTGGTAATGATCAGTTCACTATTCCCACTTGGCTGCCCAACTTTCACTCTTCTAGGTTCAAGCGTTCGTTTCCAGTAACAGTTTGAATTTTTAGGTTTCTCTCTGTTTTCTGCTGTATAGATAGATGTGTTTGAAACTCTAAATCAAACACGGTTTGTGCTAGCTCCGTGAAACTTGACAAAATGAAGTAGTTCTAAGTTCTATCTCTATGGTTTGTTTCCTCTTGAAGTACCCCATGCAGAGACTGGCGAAGAACACTTTCGTTTGAAAGGGGTTGCCAGGCTTCCAAAAAACTACTCCTTTGCTGAAATCTCAGCAAACATTTTTTCACCAAATCTTGATGATACTTGGTGGTAATGATCAGTTCACTAAGCCCACTTGGCTGCCCAATTTTTACTCTTCTAGGTTCAAGCGTTCGTTTCCAGTAACACTTTGAAATTTTAGGTTTCTCTCTGTTTTCTGCTATAAAGATAGATGTGTTTGAAACTCTAAATTAAACACGGTTTGTGCTAGCTCCGTGAAACTTGACAAAATGAAGTAGTTCTAAGTTCTATCTCTATGGTTTGTTTCCTCTTGAAGTACCCCATGCAGAGACTGGCGAAGAACACTTTCGTTTGAAAGGGGTTGCCAAGCTTCCAAAAAACTTCTCTTTTCCTGAAATCTCAGCAAACATTTTTTCACCAAATCTTGATGATACTTGGTGGTAATGATCAGTTCACTAATCCCACTTGGCTGCCCAATTTTCACTCTTCTAGGTTCAAGCGTTCGTTTCCAGTAACACTTTGAATTTTTAGGTTTCACTCTGTTTTCTGCTATATAGATAGATGTGTTTGAAACACTAAATCAAACACGGTTTGTGCTAGCTCCTTGAAACTTGACAAATTGAAGTAGTTCTAAGTTCTATCTCTATGGTTTGTTTCCTCTTGAAGTACCCCATGCAGAGACTGGCGAAAAACACTTTCGTTTGAAAGGGGTTGCCAAGCTTCCAAAAAACTACTAGTTTGCTGAAATCTCAGCAAACATTTTTTCACCAAATCTTGATGATACTTGGTGGTAATGATCAGTTCACTAATCCCACTTGGCTGCCCAATTTTCACTCTTCTAGGTTCAAGCGTTCGTTTCCAGTAACAGTTTGAATTTTTAGGTTTCACTCTGTTTTCTGCTGTATAGATAGATGTGTTTGAAACTCTAAATCAAACACGGTTTGTGCTAGCTCCGTGAAACTTGACAAAATGAAGTAGTTCTAAGTTCTATCTCTATGGTTTGTTTCCTCTTGAAGTACCCCATGCAGAGACTGGCGAAGAACACTTTCGTTTGAAAGGGGTTGCCAAGCTTCCAAAAAACTACTCGTTTGCTGAAATCTCAGCAAACATTTTTTCACCAAATCTTGATGATACTTGGTGGTAATGATCAGTTCACTAAGCCCACTTGGCTGCCCAATTTTTACTCTTCTAGGTTCAAGCGTTCGTTTCCAGTAACACTTTGAAATTTTAGGTTTCACATTGTTTTCTGCTATAAAGATAGATGTGTTTGAAACTCTAAATCAAACACGGTTTGTGCTAGCTCCGTGAAACTTGACAAAATGAAGTAGTTCTAAGTTCTGTCTCTATGGTTTGTTTCCTCTTGAAGTACCCCATGCAGAGACTGGCGAAGAACACTTTCGTTTGAAAGGGGTTGCCAAGCTTCCAAAAAACTACTCGTTTGCTGAAATCTCAGCAAACATTTTTTCACCAAATCTTGATGATACTTGGTGGTAATGATCAGTTCACTAAGCCCACTTGGCTGCCCAATTTTTACTCTTCTAGGTTCAAGCGTTCGTTTCCAGTAACACTTTGAAATTTTAGGTTTCACTCTGTTTTCTGCTATAAAGATAGATGTGTTTGAAACTCTAAATCAAACACGGTTTGTGCTAGCTCCGTGAAACTTGACAAAATGAAGTAGTTCTAAGTTCTGTCTCTATGGTTTGTTTCCTCTTGAAGTACCCCATGCAGAGACTGGCGAAGAACACTTTCGTTTGAAAGGGGTTGCCAAGCTTCCAAAAAACTACTCGTTTGCTGAAATCTCAGCAAACATTTTTTCACCAAATCTTGATGATACTTGGTGGTAATGATCAGTTCACTAATCCCACTTGGCTGCCCAAATTTTATTCTTCTAGGTTGAAGCTTTCGTTTCCAGTGACTGTTTGAATTTTTAGTTTTCACTCTGTTTTCTGCTATATAGATAGATGTGTTTGAAACTCTAAATCAAACACGGTTTGTGCTAGCTCCTTGAAACTTGACCAAATGAAGTAGTTCTAAGTTCTATTTCTATGGTTTGTTTCCTCTTGAAGTACCCCATGCAGAGACTGGCGAAAAACACTTTCGTTTAAAGGGGTTGCCAAGCTTCCAAAAAACTACTAGTTTGCTGAAATCTCAGCAAACATTTTTTCACCAAATCTTGATGATACTTGGCGGTAATGATGAGTTCACTAAGCCCACTTGGCTGCCCATTTTCACTCTTCTAGGTTCAAGCGTTCGTTTCCAGTAACACTTTGAAATTTTAGGTTTCACTCTGTTTTCTGCTATAAAGATAGATGTGTTTGAAACTCTAAATCAAACACGGTTTGTGCTAGCTCCGTGAAACTTGACAAAATGAAGTAGTTCTAAGTTCTATCTCTATGGTTTGTTTCCTCTTGAAGTACCCCATGCAGAGACTGGCGAAATCACTTTCGTTTGAAAGGGGTTGCCAAGCTTCCAAAAAACTACTCGTTTGCTGAAATCTCAGCAAACATTTTTTCACCAAATCTTGATGATACTTGGTGGTAATGATCAGTTCACTAAGCCCACTTGGCTGCCCAATTTTCACTCTTCTAGGTTCAAGCGTTCGTTTCCAGTAACACTTTGAAATTTTAGGTTTCACTCTGTTTTCTGCTATATAGATAGATGTGTTTGAAACTCTAAATCAAACACGGTTTGTGCTAGCTCCGTGAAACTTGACAAAATGAAGCAGTTCTAAGTTCTATCTCTATGGTTTGTTTCCTCTTGAAGTACCCCATGCAGAGACTGGCGAAAAACACTTTCGTTTTAAAGGGGTTGCCAAGCTTCCAAAAAACTACTAGTTTGCTGAAATCTCAGCAAACATTTTTTCACCAAAACTTGATGATACTTGGTGGTAATGATCAGTTCACTAAGCCCACTTGGCTGCCCAATTTTCACTCTTCTAGGTTCAAGCGTTCGTTTCCAGTAACAGTTTGAATTTTTAGGTTTCACTCTGTTTTCTCCTACATAGATAGCTGTGTTTGGAATTCTAAATCAAACACGGTTTGTGCTAGCTCCTTGAAACTTGACCAAATGAAGTAGTTCTAAGTTCTATCTCTATGGTTTGTTTCCTCTTGATGTACCCCATGCAGAGACTGGCGAAAAACACTTTCGTTTGAAAGGCGTTGCCAAGCTTCCAAAAAACTACTAGTTTGCTGAAATCTCAGCAAACATTTTTTCACCAAATCTTGATGATACTTGGTGGTAATGATCAGTTCACTAATCCCACTTGGCTGCCCAACTTTCACTCTTCTAGGTTCAAGCGTTCGTTTCCAGTAACAGTTTGAATTTTTAGGCTTCACTCTGTTTTCTGTTATATAGATAGATGTGTTTGAAACTCTAAATCAAACACGGTTTGTGCTAGCTCCTTGAAACTTGACAAAATGAAGTAGATCTAAGTTCTATCTCTATGGTTTGTTTCCTCTTGAAGTACCCCATGCAGAGACTGGCGAAAAACACTTTCGTTTGAAAGGGGTTGCCAAGCTTCCAAAAAACTACTAGTTTGCTGAAATCTCAGCAAACATTTTTTCACCAAATCTTGATGATACTTGGTGGTAATGATCAGTTCACTATTCCCACTTGGCTGCCCAACTTTCACTCTTCTAGGTTCAAGCGTTCGTTTCCAGTAACAGTTTGAATTTTTAGGTTTCTCTCTGTTTTCTGCTGTATAGATAGATGTGTTTGAAACTCTAAATCAAACACGGTTTGTGCTAGCTCCGTGAAACTTGACAAAATGAAGTAGTTCTAAGTTCTATCTCTATGGTTTGTTTCCTCTTGAAGTACCCCATGCAGAGACTGGCGAAGAACACTTTCGTTTGAAAGGGGTTGCCAGGCTTCCAAAAAACTACTCCTTTGCTGAAATCTCAGCAAACATTTTTTCACCAAATCTTGATGATACTTGGTGGTAATGATCAGTTCACTAAGCCCACTTGGCTGCCCAATTTTTACTCTTCTAGGTTCAAGCGTTCGTTTCCAGTAACACTTTGAAATTTTAGGTTTCTCTCTGTTTTCTGCTATAAAGATAGATGTGTTTGAAACTCTAAATTAAACACGGTTTGTGCTAGCTCCGTGAAACTTGACAAAATGAAGTAGTTCTAAGTTCTATCTCTATGGTTTGTTTCCTCTTGAAGTACCCCATGCAGAGACTGGCGAAGAACACTTTCGTTTGAAAGGGGTTGCCAAGCTTCCAAAAAACTTCTCTTTTCCTGAAATCTCAGCAAACATTTTTTCACCAAATCTTGATGATACTTGGTGGTAATGATCAGTTCACTAATCCCACTTGGCTGCCCAATTTTCACTCTTCTAGGTTCAAGCGTTCGTTTCCAGTAACACTTTGAATTTTTAGGTTTCACTCTGTTTTCTGCTATATAGATAGATGTGTTTGAAACACTAAATCAAACACGGTTTGTGCTAGCTCCTTGAAACTTGACAAATTGAAGTAGTTCTAAGTTCTATCTCTATGGTTTGTTTCCTCTTGAAGTACCCCATGCAGAGACTGGCGAAAAACACTTTCGTTTGAAAGGGGTTGCCAAGCTTCCAAAAAACTACTAGTTTGCTGAAATCTCAGCAAACATTTTTTCACCAAATCTTGATGATACTTGGTGGTAATGATCAGTTCACTAATCCCACTTGGCTGCCCAATTTTCACTCTTCTAGGTTCAAGCGTTCGTTTCCAGTAACAGTTTGAATTTTTAGGTTTCACTCTGTTTTCTGCTGTATAGATAGATGTGTTTGAAACTCTAAATCAAACACGGTTTGTGCTAGCTCCGTGAAACTTGACAAAATGAAGTAGTTCTAAGTTCTATCTCTATGGTTTGTTTCCTCTTGAAGTACCCCATGCAGAGACTGGCGAAGAACACTTTCGTTTGAAAGGGGTTGCCAAGCTTCCAAAAAACTACTCGTTTGCTGAAATCTCAGCAAACATTTTTTCACCAAATCTTGATGATACTTGGTGGTAATGATCAGTTCACTAAGCCCACTTGGCTGCCCAATTTTTACTCTTCTAGGTTCAAGCGTTCGTTTCCAGTAACACTTTGAAATTTTAGGTTTCACATTGTTTTCTGCTATAAAGATAGATGTGTTTGAAACTCTAAATCAAACACGGTTTGTGCTAGCTCCGTGAAACTTGACAAAATGAAGTAGTTCTAAGTTCTGTCTCTATGGTTTGTTTCCTCTTGAAGTACCCCATGCAGAGACTGGCGAAGAACACTTTCGTTTGAAAGGGGTTGCCAAGCTTCCAAAAAACTACTCGTTTGCTGAAATCTCAGCAAACATTTTTTCACCAAATCTTGATGATACTTGGTGGTAATGATCAGTTCACTAAGCCCACTTGGCTGCCCAATTTTTACTCTTCTAGGTTCAAGCGTTCGTTTCCAGTAACACTTTGAAATTTTAGGTTTCACTCTGTTTTCTGCTATAAAGATAGATGTGTTTGAAACTCTAAATCAAACACGGTTTGTGCTAGCTCCGTGAAACTTGACAAAATGAAGTAGTTCTAAGTTCTGTCTCTATGGTTTGTTTCCTCTTGAAGTACCCCATGCAGAGACTGGCGAAGAACACTTTCGTTTGAAAGGGGTTGCCAAGCTTCCAAAAAACTTCTCTTTTGCTGAAATCTCAGCAAACATTTTTTCACCAAATCTTGATGATACTTGGTGGTAATGATCAGTTCACTAATCCCACTTGGCTGCCCAATTTTCACTCTTCTAGGTTCAAGCGTTCGTTTCCAGTAACACTTTGAATTTTTAGGTTTCACTCTGTTTTCTGTTATATAGATAGATGTGTGTGAAACTCAAATCAAACACGGTTTGTGCTAGCTCCTTGAAACTTGACAAAATGAAGTAGTTCTAAGTTCTATCTCTATGGTTTCTTTCCTCTTGATGTACCCCATGCAGAGACTAGCGAAAAACACTTTCGTTTGAAAGGGGTTGCCAAGCTTCCAAAAAACTACTAGTTTGCTGAAATCTCAGCAAACATTTTTTCACCAAATCTTGATGATACTTGGTGGTAATGATCAGTTCACTATTCCCACTTGGCTGCCCAACTTTCACTCTTCTAGGTTCAAGCGTTCGTTTCCAGTAACAGTTTGAATTTTTAGGTTTCACTCTGTTTTCTGCTGTATAGATAGATGTGTTTGAAACTCTAAATCAAACACGGTTTGTGCTAGCTCATTGAAACTTGACAAAATGAAGTAGTTCTAAGTTCTATCTCTATGGTTTGTTTCCTCTTGAAGTACCCCATGCAGAGACTGGCGAAAAACACTTTCGTTTGAAAGGGGTTGCCAAGCTTCCAAAAAACTACTAGTTTGCTGAAATCTCAGCAAACATTTTTTCACCAAATCTTGATGATACTTGGTGGTAATGATCAGTTCACTAATCCCACTTGGCTGCCCAACTTTCACTCTTCTAGGTTCAAGCGTTCGTTTCCAGTAACAGTTTGAATTTTTAGGTTTCACTCTGTTTTTCTGCTGTATAGATAGATGTGTTTGAAACTCTAAATCAAACACGGTTTGTGCTAGCTCCGTGAAACTTGACAAAATGAAGTAGTTCTAAGTTCTATCTCTATGGTTTGTTTCCTCTTGAAGTACCCCATGCAGAGACTGGCGAAGAACACTTTCGTTTGAAAGGGGTTGCCAAGCTTCCAAAATCTACTCGTTTGCTGAAATCTCAGCAAATATTTTTTCACCAAATCTTGATGATACTTGGTGGTAATGATCAGTTCACTAAGCCCACTTGGCTGCCCAATTTTTACTCTTCTAGGTTCAAGCGTTCGTTTCCAGTAACACTTTGAAATTTTAGGTTTCACTCTGTTTTCTGCTATAAAGATAGATGTGTTTGAAACTCTAAATCAAACACGGTTTGTGCTAGCTCCGTGAAACTTGACAAAATGAAGTAGTTCTAAGTTCTATCTCTATGGTTTGTTTCCTCTTGAAGTACCCCATGCAGAGACTGGCGAAATCACTTTCGTTTGAAAGGGGTTGCCAAGCTTCCAAAAAACTACTCGTTTGCTGAAATCTCAGCAAACATTTTTTCACCAAATCTTGATGATACTTGGTGGTAATGATCAGTTCACTAAGCCCACTTGGCTGCCCAATTTTCACTCTTCTAGGTTCAAGCGTTCGTTTCCAGTAACACTTTGAAATTTTAGGTTTCACTCTGTTTTCTGCTATATAGATAGATGTGTTTGAAACTCTAAATCAAACACGGTTTGTGCTAGCTCCGTGAAACTTGACAAAATGAAGTAGTTCTAAGTTCTATCTCTATGGTTTGTTTCCTCTTGAAGTACCCCATGCAGAGACTGGAGAAAAACACTTTCGTTTTAAAGGGGTTGCCAAGCTTCCAAAAAACTACTAGTTTGCTGAAATCTCAGCAAACATTTTTTCACCAAAACTTGATGATACTTGGTGGTAATGATCAGTTCACTAAGCCCACTTGGCTGCCCAATTTTCACTCTTCTAGGTTCAAGCGTTCGTTTCCAGTAACAGTTTGAATTTTTAGGTTTCACTCTGTTTTCTCCTACATAGATAGCTGTGTTTGGAATTCTAAATCAAACACGGTTTGTGCTAGCTCCTTGAAACTTGACCAAATGAAGTAGTTCTAAGTTCTATCTCTATGGTTTGTTTCCTCTTGATGTACCCCATGCAGAGACTGGCGAAAAACACTTTCGTTTGAAAGGCGTTGCCAAGCTTCCAAAAAACTACTAGTTTGCTGAAATCTCAGCAAACATTTTTTCACCAAATCTTGATGATACTTGGTGGTAATGATCAGTTCACTAATCCCACTTGGCTGCCCAACTTTCACTCTTCTAGGTTCAAGCGTTTGTTTCCAGTAACAGTTTGAATTTTTAGGCTTCACTCTGTTTTCTGTTATATAGATAGATGTGTTTGAAACTCTAAATCAAACACGGTTTGTGCTAGCTCCTTGAAACTTGACAAAATGAAGTAGATCTAAGTTCTATCTCTATGGTTTGTTTCCTCTTGAAGTACCCCATGCAGAGACTGGCGAAAAACACTTTCGTTTGAAATGGGTTGCCAAGCTTCCAAAAAACTACTAGTTTGCTGAAATCTCAGCAAACATTTTTTCACCAAATCTTGATGATACTTGGTGGTAATGATCAGTTCACTATTCCCACTTGGCTGCCCAACTTTCACTCTTCTAGGTTCAAGCGTTCGTTCCAGTAACAGTTTGAATTTTTAGGTTTCACTCTGTTTTCTGCTGTATAGATAGATGTGTTTGAAACTCTAAATCAAACACGGTTTGTGCTAGCTCCGTGAAACTTGACAAAATGAAGTAGTTCTAAGTTCTATCTCTATGGTTTGTTTCCTCTTGAAGTACCCCATGCAGAGACTGGCGAAGAACACTTTCGTTTGAAAGGGGTTGCCAAGCTTCCAAAAAACTACTCCTTTGCTGAAATCTCAGCAAACATTTTTTCACCAAATCTTGATGATACTTGGTGGTAATGATCAGTTCACTAAGCCCACTTGGCTGCCCAATTTTTACTCTTCTAGGTTCAAGCGTTCGTTTCCAGTAACACTTTGAAATTTTAGGTTTCTCTCTGTTTTCTGCTATAAAGATAGATGTGTTTGAAACTCTAAATCAAACACGGTTTGTGCTAGCTCCGTGAAACTTGACAAAATGAAGTAGTTCTAATTTCTATCTCTATGGTTTGTTTCTCTTGAAGTACCCCATGCAGAGACTGGCGAAGAACACTTTGGTTTGAAAGGGGTTGCCAAGCTTCCAAAAAACTACTAGTTTGCTGAAATCTCAGCAAACATTTTTTCACCAAATCTTGATGATACTTGGTGGTAATGATCAGTTCACTAAGCCCACTTGGCTGCCCAATTTTCACTCTTCTAGGTTCAAGCGTTCGTTTCCAGTAACACTTTGAATTTTTAGGTTTCACTCTGTTTTCTGCTATATAGATAGATGTGTTTGAAACTCTAAATCAAACACGGTTTGTGCTAGCTCCTTGAAACTTGACAAATTGAAGTAGTTCTATGTTCTATCTCTATGGTTTGTTTCCTCTTGAAGTACCCCATGCAGAGACTGGCGAAAAACACTTTCGTTTGAAAGGGGTTGCCAAGCTTCCAAAAAACTACTAGTTTGCTGAAATCTCAGCAAACATTTTTTCACCAAATCTTGATGATACTTGGTGGTAATGATCAGTTCACTAATCCCACTTGGCTGCCCAACTTTCACTCTTCTAGGTTCAAGCGTTCGTTTCCAGTAACAGTTTGAATTTTTAGGTTTCACTCTGTTTTCTGCTGTATAGATAGATGTGTTTGAAACTCTAAATCAAACACGGTTTGTGCTAGCTCCGTGAAACTTGACAAAATGAAGTAGTTCTAAGTTCTATCTCTATGGTTTGTTTCCTCTTGAAGTACCCCATGCAGAGACTGGCGAAGAACACTTTCGTTTGAAAGGGGTTGCCAAGCTTCCAAAAAACTACTCGTTTGCTGAAATCTCAGCAAACATTTTTTCACCAAATCTTGATGATACTTGGTGGTAATGATCAGTTCACTAAGCCCACTTGGCTGCCCAATTTTTACTCTTCTAGGTTCAAGCGTTCGTTTCCAGTAACACTTTGAAATTTTAGGTTTCACTCTGTTTTCTGCTATAAAGATAGATGTGTTTGAAACTCTAAATCAAACACGGTTTGTGCTAGCTCCGTGAAACTTGACAAAATGAAGTAGTTCTAAGTTCTGTCTCTATGGTTTGTTTCCTCTTGAAGTACCCCATGCAGAGACTGGCGAAGAACACTTTCGTTTGAAAGGGGTTGCCAAGCTTCCAAAAAACTACTCGTTTGCTGAAATCTCAGCAAACATTTTTTCACCAAATCTTGATGATACTTGGTGGTAATGATCAGTTCACTAAGCCCACTTGGCTGCCCAATTTTCACTCTTCTAGGTTCAAGCGTTCGTTTCCAGTAACAGTTTGAATTTTTAGGTTTCACTCTGTTTTCTGCTGTATAGATAGATGTGTTTGAAACTCTAAATCAAACACGGTTTGTGCTAGCTCCGTGAAACTTGACAAAATGAAGTAGTTCTAAGTTCTATCTCTATGGTTTGTTTCCTCTTGAAGTACCCCATGCAGAGACTGGCGAAAAACACTTTCGTTTGAAAGGGGTTGCCAAGCTTCCAAAAAACTACTAGTTTGCTGAAATCTCAGCAAACATTTGTTCACCAAATCTTGATGATACTTGGTGGTAATGATCAGTTCACTAATCCCACTTGGCTGCCCAACTTTCACTCTTCTACGTTCAAGCGTTCGTTTCCAGTAACAGTTTGAATTTTTAGGTTTCACTCTGTTTTCTGCTGTATAGATAGATGTGTTTGAAACTCTAAATCAAACACGGTTTGTGCTAGCTCCGTGAAACTTGACAAAATGAAGTAGTTCTAAGTTCTATCTCTATGGTTTGTTTCCTCTTGAAGTACCCCATGCAGAGACTGGCGAAGAACACTTTCGTTTGAAAGGGGTTGCCAAGCTTCCAAAAAACTACTCGTTTGCTGAAATCTCAGCAAACATTTTTTCACCAAATCTTGATGATACTTGGTGGTAATGATCAGTTCACTAAGCCCACTTGGCTGCCCAATTTTTACTCTTCTAGGTTCAAGCGTTCGTTTCCAGTAACACTTTGAAATTTTAGGTTTCACTCTGTTTTCTGCTATAAAGATAGATGTGTTTGAAACTCTAAATTAAACACGGTTTGTGCTAGCTCCGTGAAACTTGACAAAATGAAGTAGTTCTAAGTTCTATCTCTATGGTTTGTTTCCTCTTGAAGTACCCCATGCAGAGACTGGCGAAGAACACTTTCGTTTGAAAGGGGTTGCCAAGCTTCCAAAAAACTTCTCTTTTGCTGAAATCTCAGCAAACATTTTTTCACCAAATCTTGATGATACTTGGTGGTAATGATCAGTTCACTAATCCCACTTGGCTGCCCAATTTTCACTCTTCTAGGTTCAAGCGTTCGTTTCCAGTAACACTTTGAATTTTTAGGTTTCACTCTGTTTTCTGCTATATAGATAGATGTGTTTGAAACTCTAAATCAAACACGGTTTGTGCTAGCTCCTTGAAACTTGACAAAATGAAGTAGTTCTAAGTTCTATCTCTATGGTTTGTTTCCTCTTGAAGTACCCCATGCAGAGACTGGCGAAAAACACTTTCGTTTGAAAGGGGTTGCCAAGCTTCCAAAAACTACTAGTTTGCTGAAATCTCAGCAAACATTTTTTCACCAAATCCTGATGATACTTGGTGGTAATGATCAGTTCACTAATCCCACTTGGCTGCCCAACTTTCACTCTTCTAGGTTCAAGCGTTCGTTTCCAGTAACAGTTTGAATTTTTAGGTTTCACTCTGTTTTCTGCTGTATAGATAGATGTGTTTGAAACTCTAAATCAAACACGGTTTGTGCTAGCTCCGTGAAACTTGACAAAATGAAGTAGTTCTAAGTTCTATCTATATGGTTTGTTTCCTCTTGAAGTACCCCATGCAGAGACTGGCGAAGAACACTTTCGTTTGAAAGGGGTTGCCAAGCTTCCAAAAAACTACTCGTTTGCTGAAATCTCAGCAAACATTTTTTCACCAAATCTTGATGATACTTGGTGGTAATGATCAGTTCACTAAGCCCACTTGGCTGCCCAATTTTTACTCTTCTAGGTTCAAGCGTTCGTTTCCAGTAACACTTTGAAATTTTAGGTTTCACTCTGTTTTCTGCTATAAAGATAGATGTGTTTGAAACTCTAAATCAAACACGGTTTGTGCTAGCTCCGTGAAACTTGACAAAATGAAGTAGTTCTAAGTTCTGTCTCTATGGTTTGTTTCCTCTTGAAGTACCCCATGCAGAGACTGGCGAAGAACACTTTCGTTTGAAAGGGGTTGCCAAGCTTCCAAAAAACTTCTCTTTTGCTGAAATCTCAGCAAACATTTTTTCACCAAATCTTGATGATACTTGGTGGTAATGATCAGTTCACTAATCCCACTTGGCTGCCCAATTTTCACTCTTCTAGGTTCAAGCGTTCGTTTCCAGTAACACTTTGAATTTTTAGGTTTCACTCTGTTTTCTGTTATATAGATAGATGTGTTTGAAACTCAAATCAAACACGGTTTGTGCTAGCTCCTTGAAACTTGACAAAATGAAGTAGTTCTAAGTTCTATCTCTATGGTTTGTTTCCTCTTGAAGTACCCCATGCAGAGACTGGCGAAAAACACTTTCGTTTGAAAGGGGTTGCCAAGCTTCCAAAAAACTACTAGTTTGCTGAAATCTCAGCAAACATTTTTTCACCAAATCTTGATGATACTTGGTGGTAATGATCAGTTCACTAATCCCACTTGGCTGCCCAAGTTTCACTCTTTTAGGTTCAAGCGTTCGTTTCCAGTAACAGTTTGAATTTTTAGGTTTCACTCTGTTTTCTATTATATAGATAGATGTGTTTGAAACTCTAAATCAAACACGGTTTGTGCTAGCTCCTTGAAACTTGACAAAATGAAGTAGTTCTAAGTTCTATCTCTATGGTTTGTTTCCTCTTGAAGTACACCATGCAGAGACTGGCGAAAAACACTTTCGTTTGAAAGGGGTTGCCAAGCTTCCAAAAAACTACTAGTTTGCTGAAATCTCAGCAAACATTTTTTCACCAAATCTTGATGTTACTTGGTGATAATGATCAGTTCACTATTCCCACTTGGCTGCCCAACTTTCACTCTTCTAGGTTCAAGCGTTCGTTTCCAGTAACAGTTTGAATTTTAAGGTTTCACTCTGTTTTCTGCTGTATAGATAGCTGTGTTTGAAACTCTAAATCAAACACGGTTTGTCCTAGCTCCTTGAAACTTGACCAAATGAAGTAGTTCTAAGTTCTATGTCTATGGTTTGTTTCCTCTTGAAGTACCCCATGCAGAGACTGGCGAAAAACACTTCCGTTTGAAAGGGGTTGCCAAGCTTCCAAAAAACTACTAGTTTGCTGAAATCTCAGCAAACATTTTTTCACCAAATCTTGATGATACTTGGTGGTAATGATCAGTTCACTAATCCCACTTGGCTGCCCAACTTTCACTCTTCTAGGTTCAAGCGTTCGTTTCCAGTAACAGTTTGAATTTTTAGGTTTCACTCTGTTTTCTGCTATATAGATAGATGTGTTTGAAACTCTAAATCAAACACGGTTTGTGCTAGCTCCGTGAAACTTGACAAAATGAAGTAGTTCTAAGTTCTATCTCTATGGTTTGTTTCCTCTTGAAGTACCCCATGCAGAAACTGGCGAAGAACACTTTCGTTTGAAAGGGGTTGCCAAGCTTCCAAAAAACTACTAGTTTGCTGAAATCTCAGCAAACATTTTTTCACCAAATCTTGATGATACTTGGTGGTAATGATGAGTTCACTAAGCCCACTTGGCTGCCCAATTTTCACTCTTCTAGGTTCAAGCGTTTGTTTCCAGTAACACTTTGAATTTTTAGGTTTCACTCTGTTTTCTGCTATATAGATAGATGTCTTTGAAACTCTAAATCAAACATGGTTTTTGCTAGCTCCTTGAAACTTGACAAAATGAAGTAGTTGTTAGTTCTATCTCTATGGTTTTTTTCCTCTTGAAGTACCCCATGCAGAGACTGGCGAAAAACACTTTCGTTTGAAAGGGGTTGCCAAGCATCCAAAAAACTACTAGTTTGCTGAAATCTCAGCAAACATTTTTTCACCAAATCTTGATGATACTTGGTGGTAATGATCAGTTCACTAATCCCACTTGGCTGCCCAAATTTTATTCTTCTAGGTTGAAGCTTTCGTTTCCAGTGACTGTTTGAATTTTTAGGTTTCACTCTGTTTTCTGCTATATAGATAGATGTGTTTGAAACTTTAAATCAAACACGGTTTGTGCTAGCTCATTGAAACTTGACCAAATGAAGTAGTTCTAAGTTCTATCTCTATGGTTTGTTTCCTCTTGAAGTACCCCATGCAGAGACTGGCGAAAAACACTTCCGTTTGAAAGGAGTTGCCAAGCTTCCCAAAAACTACTAGTTTGCTGAAATCTCAGCAAACATTTTTTCACCAAATCTTGATGATACTTGGTGGTAATGATCAGTTCACTAATCCCACTTGGCTGCCCAACTTTCACTCTTCTAGGTTCAAGCGTTCGTTTCCAGTAACAGTTTGAATTTTTAGGTTTCACTCTGTTTTCTGTTATATAGATAGATGTCTTTGAAACTCTAAATCAAACATGGTTTTTGCTAGCTCCTTGAAACTTGACAAAATGAAGTAGTTGTTAGTTCTATCTCTATGGTTTTTTTCCTCTTGAAGTACCCCATGCAGAGACTGGCGAAAAACACTTTCGTTTGGAAGGGGTTGCCAAGCATCCAAAAAACTACTAGTTTGCTGAAATCTCAGCAAACATTTTTTCACCAAATCTTGATGATACTTGGTGGTAATGATCAGTTCACTAATCCCACTTGGCTGCCCAAATTTTATTCTTCTAGGTTGAAGCTTTCGTTTCCATAGACTGTTTGAATTTTTAGGTTTCACTCTGTTTTCTGCTATATAGATAGATGTGTTTGAAACTCTAAATCAAACACGGTTTGTGCTAGCTCATTGAAACTTGACCAAATGAAGTAGTTCTAAGTTCTATCTCTATGGTTTGTTTCCTCTTGAAGTACCCCATGCAGAGACTGGCGAAAAACACTTCCGTTTGAAAGGGGTTGCCAAGCTTCCAAAAAACTACTAGTTTGCTGAAATCTCAGCAAACATTTTTTCACCAAATCTTGATGATACTTGGTGGTAATGATCAATTCACTAATCCCACTTGGCTGCCCAAATTTTATTCTTCTAGGTTGAAGCTTTCGTTTCCAGTAGCAGTTTGAATTTTTATTTTTCACTCTGTTTTCTCCTACATAGATATCTGTGTTTGGAATTATAAATCAAACACGGTTTGTGCTAGCTCCTTGAAACTTGACCAAATGAAGTAGTTCTAAGTTCTATCTCTATGGTTTGTTTCCCGTTGAAGTACCCCATGCAGAGACTGGCGAAAAACACTTTCGTTTGAAAGGGGTTGCCAAGCTTCCAAAAAACTACTAGTTTGCTGAAATCTCAGCAAACATTTTTTCACCAAATCTTGATGATACTTGGTGGTAATGATGAGTTCACTAAGCCCACTTGGCTGCCCAATTTTCACTCTTCTAGGTTCAAGCGTTCGTTTCCAGTAACACTTTGAATTTTTAGGTTTCACTCTGTTTTCTGCTTTATAGATAGATGTGTTTGAAACTCTAAATCAAACACGGTTTGTGCTAGCTCCTTGTAACTTGACCAAATGAAGTAGTTCTAAGTTCTATCTCTATGGTTTGTTTCCTCTTGAAGTACCCCATGCAGAGACTGGCGAAAAACACTTTCGTTTTAAAGGGGTTGCCAAGCTTCCAAAAAACTACTAGTTTGCTGAAATCTCAGCAAACATTTTTTCACCAAAACTTGATGATACTTGGTGGTAATGATCAGTTCACTAAGCCCACTTGGCAGCCCAATTTTTACTCATCTAGGTTCAAGCGTTCGTTTCCAGTAACACTTTGAAATTTTAGGTTTCACTCTGTTTTCTGCTATATAGATAGATGTGTTTGAAACTCTAAATCAAACACGGTTTGTGCTAGCTCCTTGAAACTTGACAAAATGAAGTAGTTGTTAGTTCTATCTCTATGGTTTTTTTTCCTCTTCAGGTACCCCATGCAGCGACTAGCGAAAAAAACTTCCGTTTGAAAGGGGTTGCCAAGCTTCCAAAAAACTACTAGTTTGCTGAAATCTCAGCAAACATTTTTTCACCAAATCTTGATGATACTTGGTGGTAATGATCAGTTCACTAATCCCACTTGGCTGCCCAAATTTTATTCTTCTAGGTTGAAGCTTTCGTTTCCAGTAACAGTTTGAATTTTTAGGTTTCACTCTGTTTTCTCCTACATAGATATCTGTGTTTGGAATTCTAAATCAAACACGGTTTGTGCTAGCTCCGTGAAACTTGACAAAATGAAGTTGTTCTAAGTTCTATCTCTATGGTTTGTTTCCTCTTGAAGTACCCCATGCAGAGACAGGCGAAGAACACTTTCGTTTGAAAGGGGTTGCCAAGCTTCCAAAAAACTACTCGTTTGCTGAAATCTCAGCAAACATTTTTTCACCAAATCTTGATGATACTTGGTGCTAATGATCAGTTCACTATTCCCACTTGGCTGCCCAACTTTCACTCTTCTAGGTTCAAGCGTTCGTTTCCAGTAACACTTTGAAATGTTAGGTTTCACTCTGTTTTCTGCTATATAGATAGATGTGTTTGAAACTCTAAATCAAACACGGTTTGTGCTAGCCTCGTGAAACTTGACAAAATGAAGTAGTTCTAAGTTCTATCTCTATGGTTTGTTTCCTCTTGAAGTACCCCATGCAGAGACTGGCGAAGAACACTTTCGTTTGAAAGGGGTTGCCAAGCTTCCAAAAAACTACTCGTTTGCTGAAATCTCAGCAAACATTTTTTCACCAAATCTTGATGATACTTGGTGGTAATGATCAGTTCACTAAGCCCACTTGGCTGCCCAATTTTCACTCTTCTAGGTTCAAGCGTTCGTTTCCAGTAACACTTTGAATTTTTAGGTTTCACTCTGTTTTCTGCTATATAGATAGATGTGTTTGAAACTCTAAATCAAACACGGTTTGTGCTAGCTCCTTGAAACTTGACCAAATGAAGTAGTTCTAAGTTCTATCTCTATGGTTTGTTTCCTCTTGAAGTACCCCATGCAGAGACTGGCGAAAAACACTTTCGTTTGAAAGGGGTTGCCAAGCTTCCAAAAAACTACTAGTTTGCTGAAATCTCAGCAAACATTTTTTCACCAAATCTTGATGATACTTGGTGGTAATGATCAGTTCACTAATCCCACTTGGCTGCCCAACTTTCACTCTTCTAGGTTCAAGCGTTCGTTTCCAGTAACAGTTTGAATTTTTAGGTTTCACTCTGTTTTCTGTTATATAGATAGATGTGTTTGAAACTCTAAATCAAACACGGTTTGTGCTAGCTCCTTGAAACTTGACAAAATGAAGTAGTTCTAAGTTCTATCTCTATGGTTTGTTTCCTCTTGAAGTACCCCATGCAGAGACTGGCGAAAAACACTTTCGTTTGAAAGGGGTTGCCAAGCTTCCAAAAAACTACTAGTTTGCTGAAATCTCAGCAAACATTTTTTCACCAAATCTTGATGATACTTGGTGGTAATGATCAGTTCACTATTCCCACTTGGCTGCCCAACTTTCACTCTTCTAGGTTCAAGCGTTCGTTTCCAGTAACAGTTTGAATTTTTAGGTTTCACTCTGTTTTCTGCTATATAGATAGATGTCTTTGAAACTCTAAATCAAACACGGTTTGTGCTAGCTCCGTGAAACTTGATAAAATGAAGTAGTTCTAAGTTCTATCTCTATGGTTTGTTTCCTCTTGAAGTACCCCATGCAGAGACTGGCGAAAAACACTTTCGTTTGAAAGGGGTTGCCAAGCTTCCAAAAAACTACTAGTTTGCTGAAATCTCAGCAAACATTTTTTCACCAAATCTTGATGATACTTGGTGGTAATGATCAGTTCACTAATCCCACTTGGCTGCCCAAATTTTATTCTTCTAGGTTGAAGCTTTCGTTTCCAGTAACAGTTTGAATTTTTAGGTTTCACTCTGTTTTCTCCTACATAGATATCTGTGTTTGGAATTCTAAATCAAACACGGTTTGTGCTAGCTCCTTGAAACTTGACCAAATGAAGTCGTTCTAAGTTCTATCTCTATGGTTTGTGTCCTCTTGAAGTACCCCATGCAGAGACTGGCGAAAAACACTTTCGTTTGAAAGGGGTTGCCAAGCTTCCAAAAAACTACTAGTTTGCTGAAATCTCAGCAAACATTTTTTCACCAAATCTTGATGATACTTGGTGGTAATGATGAGTTCACTAAGCCCACTTGGCTGCCCAATTTTCACTCTTCTAGGTTCAAGCGTTCGTTTCCAGTAACACTTTGAATTTTTAGGTTTCACTCTGTTTTCTGCTTTATAGATAGATGTGTTTGAAACTCTAAATCAAACACGGTTTGTGCTAGCTCCGTGAAACTTGACAAAATGAAGTAGTTCTAAGTTCTATCTCTATGGTTTGTTTCCTCTTGAAGTACCCCATGCAGAGACTGGCGAAAAACACTTTCGTTTGAAAGGGGTTGCCAAGCTTCCAAAAAACTACTAGTTTGCTGAAATCTCAGCAAACATTTTTTCACCAAATCTTGATGATACTTGGTGGTAATGATGAGTTCACTAAGCCCACTTGGCTGCCCAATTTTCACTCTTCTAGGTTCAAGCGTTCGTTTCCAGTAACACTTTGAATTTTTAGGTTTCACTATGTTTTCTGCTATATAGATAGATGTCTTTGAAACTCTAAATCAAACACGGTTTGTGCTAGCTCCGTGAAACTTGACAAAATGAAGTAGTTCTAAGTTCTATCTCTATGGTTTGTTTCCTCTTGAAGTACCCCATGCAGAGACTGGCGAAAAACACTTTGGTTTGAAAGGGGTTGCCAAGCTTCCAAAAAACTACTAGTTTGCTGAAATCTCAGCAAACATTTTTTCACCAAATCTTGATGATACTTGGTGGTAATGATCAGTTCACTAATCCCACTTGGCTGCCCAAATTTTATTCTTCTAGGTTGAAGCTTTCGTTTCCAGTAACAGTTTGAATTTTTAGGTTTCACTCTGTTTTCTCCTACATAGATATCTGTGTTTGGAATTCTAAATCAAACACGGTTTGTGCTAGCTCCTTGAAACTTGACCAAATGAAGTCGTTCTAAGTTCTATCTCTATGGTTTGTTTCCTCTTGAAGTACCCCATGCAGAGACTGGCGAAAAACACTTTCGTTTGAAAGGGGTTGCCAAGCTTCCAAAAAACTACTAGTTTGCTGAAATCTCAGCAAACATTTTTTCACCAAATCTTGATGATACTTGGTGGTAATGATGAGTTCACTAAGCCCACTTGGCTGCCCAATTTTCACTCTTCTAGGTTCAAGCGTTCGTTTCCAGTAACACTTTGAATTTTTAGGTTTCACTCTGTTTTCTGCTTTATAGATAGATGTGTTTGAAACTCTAAATCAAACACGTTTTGTGCTAGCTCCTTGAAACTTGAAAAAAAAAAAGTAGTTCTAAGTTCTATCTCTATGGTTTGTTTCCTCTTGAAGTACCCCATGCAGAGACTGGCGAAAAACACTTTTGTTTTAAAGGGGTTGCCAAGCTTCCAAAAAACTACTAGTTTGCTGAAATCTCAGCAAACATTTTTTCACCAAAACTTGATGATACTTGGTGGTAATGATCAGTTCACTAAGCCCACTTTCAGCCCAATTTTTACTCTTCTAGGTTCAAGCGTTCGTTTCCAGTAACACTTTGAAATTTTAGGTTTCACTCTGTTTTCTGCTATATAGATAGATGTGTTTGAAACTCTAAATCAAACACGGTTTGTGCTAGCTCCTTGAAACTTGACAAAATGAAGTAGTTGTTAGTTCTATCTCTATGGTTTTTTTTCCTCTTCAGGTACCCCATGCAGCGACTAGCGAAAAAAACTTCCGTTTGAAAGGGGTTGCCAAGCTTCCAAAAAACTACTAGTTTGCTGAAATCTCAGCAAACATTTTTTCACCAAATCTTGATGATACTTGGTGGTAATGATCAGTTCACTAATCCCACTTGGCTGCCCAAATTTTATTCTTCTAGGTTGAAGCTTTCGTTTCCAGTAACAGTTTGAATTTTTAGGTTTCACTCTGTTTTCTCCTACATAGATATCTGTGTTTGGAATTCTAAATCAAACACGGTTTGTGCTAGCTCCTTGAAACTTGACCAAATGAAGTCGTTCTAAGTTCTATCTCTATGGTTTGTTTCCTCTTGAAGTACCCCATGCAGAGACTGGCGAAAAACACTTTCGTTTGAAAGGGGTTGCCAAGCTTCCAAAAAACTACTAGTTTGCTGAAATCTCAGCAAACATTTTTTCACCAAATCTTGATGATACTTGGTGGTAATGATCAGTTCACTAATCCCACTTGGCTGCCCAACTTTCACTCTTCTAGGTTTAAGCGTTCGTTTCCAGTAACAGTTTGAATTTTTATGTTTCACTCTGTTTTCTGCTATATAGATAGATGTGTTTGAAACTCTAAATCAAACACGGTTTGTGCTAGCTCCGTGAAACTTGACAAAATGAAGTTGTTCTAAGTTCTATCTCTATGGTTTGTTTCCTCTTGAAGTACCCCATGCAGAGACAGGCGAAGAACACTTTCGTTTGAAAGGGGTTGCCAAGCTTCCAAAAAACTACTCGTTTGCTGAAATCTCAGCAAACATTTTTTCACCAAATCTTGATGATACTTGGTGCTAATGATCAGTTCACTATTCCCACTTGGCTGCCCAACTTTCACTCTTCTAGGTTCAAGCGTTCGTTTCCAGTAACACTTTGAAATGTTAGGTTTCACTCTGTTTTCTGCTATATAGATAGATGTGTTTGAAACTCTAAATCAAACACGGTTTGTGCTAGCTCCTTGAAACTTGACAAAATGAAGTAGTTCTAAGTTCTATCTCTATGGTTTGTTTCCTCTTGAAGTACCCCATGCAGAGACTGGCGAAAAACACTTTCGTTTGAAAGGGTTTGCCAAGCTTCCAAAAAACTACTAGTTTGCTGAAATCTCAGCAAACATTTTTTCACCAAATCTTGATGATACTTGGTGGTAATGATCAGTTCACTATTCCCACTTGGCTGCCCAACTTTCACTCTTCTAGGTTCAAGCGTTCGTTTCCAGTAACAGTTTGAATTTTTAGGTTTCACTCTGTTTTCTGCTATATAGATAGATGTCTTTGAAACTCTAAATCAAACACGGTTTGTGCTAGCTCCGTGAAACTTGATAAAATGAAGTAGTTCTAAGTTCTATCTCTATGGTTTGTTTCCTCTTGAAGTACCCCATGCAGAGACTGGCGAAAAACACTTTCGTTTGAAAGGGGTTGCCAAGCTTCCAAAAAACTACTAGTTTGCTGAAATCTCAGCAAACATTTTTTCACCAAATCTTGATGATACTTGGTGGTAATGATCAGTTCACTAATCCCACTTGGCTGCCCAAATTTTATTCTTCTAGGTTGAAGCTTTCGTTTCCAGTAACAGTTTGAATTTTTAGGTTTCACTCTGTTTTCTCCTACATAGATATCTGTGTTTGGAATTCTAAATCAAACACGGTTTGTGCTAGCTCCTTGAAACTTGACCAAATGAAGTCGTTCTAAGTTCTATCTCTATGGTTTGTTTCCTCTTGAAGTACCCCATGCAGAGACTGGCGAAAAACACTTTCGTTTGAAAGGGGTTGCCAAGCTTCCAAAAAACTACTAGTTTGCTGAAATCTCAGCAAACATTTTTTCACCAAATCTTGATGATACTTGGTGGTAATGATGAGTTCACTAAGCCCACTTGGCTGCCCAATTTTCACTCTTCTAGGTTCAAGCGTTCGTTTCCAGTAACACTTTGAATTTTTAGGTTTCACTCTGTTTTTGCTTTATAGATAGATGTGTTTGAAACTCTAAATCAAACACGGTTTGTGCTAGCTCCGTGAAACTTGACAAAATGATGTAGTTCTAAGTTCTATCTCTATGGTTTGTTTCCTCTTGAAGTACCCCATGCAGAGACTGGCGAAAAACACTTTCGTTTGAAAGGGGTTGCCAAGCTTCCAAAAAACTACTAGTTTGCTGAAATCTCAGCAAACATTTTTTCACCAAATCTTGATGATACTTGGTGGTAATGATCAGTTCACTAATCCCACTTGGCTGCCCAAATTTTATTCTTCTAGGTTGAAGCGTTCGTTTCCAGTAACAGTTTGAATTTTTAGGTTTCACTCTGTTTTCTCCTACATAGATATCTGTGTTTGGAATTCTAAATCAAACACGGTTTGTGCTAGCTCCTTGAAACTTGACCAAATGAAGTCGTTCTAAGTTCTATCTCTATGGTTTGTTTCCTCTTGAAGTACCCCATGCAGAGACTGGCGAAAAACACTTTCGTTTGAAAGGGGTTGCCAAGCTTCCAAAAAACTACTAGTTTGCTGAAATCTCAGCAAACATTTTTTCACCAAATCTTGATGATACTTGGTGGTAATGATGAGTTCACTAAGCCCACTTGGCTGCCCAATTTTCACTCTTCTAGGTTCAAGCGTTCGTTTCCAGTAACACTTTGAATTTTTAGGTTTCACTCTGTTTTCTGCTTTATAGATAGATGTGTTTGAAACTCTAAATCAAACACGTTTTGTGCTAGCTCCTTGAAACTTGACCAAATGAAGTAGTTCTAAGTTCTATCTCTATGGTGTGTTTCCTCTTGAAGTACCCCATGCAGAGACTGGCGAAAAACACTTTTGTTTTAAAGGGGTTGCCAAGCTTCCAAAAAACTACTAGTTTGCTGAAATCTCAGCAAACATTTTTTCACCAAAACTTGATGATACTTGGTGGTAATGATGAGTTCACTAAGCCCACTTGGCTGCCCAATTTTCACTCTTCTAGGTTCCAGCGTTCGTTTCCAGTAACACTTTGAAATTTTAGGTTTCACTCTGTTTTCTGCTATATAGATAGATGTGTTTGAAACTCTAAATCAAACACGTTTTGTGCTAGCTCCTTGAAACTTGACCAAATGAAGTAGTTGTTAGTTCTATCTCTATGGTTTTTTTCCTCTTCAGGTACCCCATGCAGCGACTGGCGAAAAACACTTTTGTTTTAAAGGGGTTGAAAGCTTCCAAAAAACTACTAGTTTGCTGAAATCTCAGCAAACATTTTTTCACCAAAACTTGATGATACTTGGTGGTAATGATCAGTTCACTAAGCCCACTTTCAGCCCAATTTTTACTCTTCTAGGTTCAAGCGTTCGTTTCCAGTAACACTTTGAAATTTTAGGTTTCACTCTGTTTTCTGCTATATAGATAGATGTGTTTGAAACTCTAAATCAAACACGGTTTGTGCTAGCTCCTTGAAACTTGACAAAATGAAGTAGTTGTTAGTTCTATCTCTATGGTTTTTTTCCTCTTCAGGTACCCCATGCAGCGACTGGCGAAAAACACTTCCGTTTGAAAGGGGTTGCCAAGCTTCCAAAAAACTACTAGTTTGCTGAAATCTCAGCAAACATTTTTTCACCAAATCTTGATGATACTTGGTGGTAATGATCAGTTCACTAATCCCACTTGGCTGCCCAAATTTTATTCTTCTAGGTTGAAGCTTTCGTTTCCAGTAACAGTTTGAATTTTTAGGTTTCACTCTGTTTTCTCCTACATAGATAGATGTGTTTGGAATTCTAAATCAAACACGGTTTGTGCTAGCTCCTTGAAACTTGACCAAATGAAGTCGTTCTAAGTTCTATCTCTATGGTTTGTTTCCTCTTGAAGTACCCCATGCAGAGACTGGCGAAAAACACTTTCGTTTGAAAGGGGTTGCCAAGCTTCCAAAAAACTACTAGTTTGCTGAAATCTCAGCAAACATTTTTTCAACAAATCTTGATGATACTTGGTGGTAATGATCAGTTCACTAATCCCACTTGGCTGCCCAACTTTCACTTTTCTAGGTTTAAGCGTTCGTTTCCAGTAACAGTTTGAATTTTTAGGTTTCACTCTGTTTTCTGCTATATAGATAGATGTGTTTGAAACTCTAAATCAAACACGGTTTGTGCTAGCTCCGGGAAACGTGACAAAATGAAGTTGTTCTAAGTTCTATCTCTATGGTTTGTTTCCTCTTGAAGTACCCCATGCAGAGACTGGCGAAGAACACTTTCGTTTGAAAGGGGTTGCCAAGCTTCCAAAAAACTGCTAGTTTGCTGAAATCTCAGCAAACATTTTTTCACCAAGTCTTGATGATACTTGGTGGTAATGATCAGTTCACTAAGCCCACTTGGCTGCCCAATTTTCACTCTTCTAGGTTCAAGCGTTCGTTTCCAGTAACACTTTGAATTTTTAGGTTTCACTCTGTTTTCTGCTATATAGATAGATGTGTTTGAAACTCTAAATCAAACACGGTTTGTGCTAGCTCCTTGAAACTTGACCAAATGAAGTAGTTCTAAGTTCTATCTCTATGGTTTGTTTCCTCTTGAAGTACCCCATGCAGAGACTGGCGAAAAACACTTTCGTTTGAAAGGGGTTGCCAAGCTTCCAAAAAACTACTAGTTTGCTGAAATCTCAGCAAATATTTTTTCACCAAATCTTGATGATACTTGGTGGTAATGATCAGTTCACTAATCCCACTTGGCTGCCCAACTTTCACTCTTCTAGGTTCAAGCGTTCGTTTCCAGTAACAGTTTGAATTTTTAGGTTTCACTCTGTTTTCTGTTATATAGATAGATGTGTTTGAAACTCTAAATCAAACACGGTTTGTGCTAGCTCCTTGAAACTTGACAAAATGAAGTCGTTCTAAGTTCTATCTCTATGGTTTGTTTCCTCTTGAAGTACCCCATGCAGAGACTGGCGAAAAACACTTTCGTTTGAAAGGGGTTGCCAAGCTTCCAAAAAACTACTAGTTTGCTGAAATCTCAGCAAACATTTTTTCACCAAATCTTGATGATACTTGGTGGTAATGATCAGTTCACTATTCCCACTTGGCTGCCCAACTTTCACTCTTCTAGGTTCAAGCGTTCGTTTCCAGTAACAGTTTGAATTTTTAGGTTTCACTCTGTTTTCTGCTATATAGATAGATGTCTTTGAAACTCTAAATCAAACACGGTTTGTGCTAGCTCCGTGAAACTTGACAAAATGAAGTAGTTCTAAGTTCTATCTCTATGGTTTGTTTCCTCTTGAAGTACCCCATGCAGAGACTGGCGAAAAACACTTTCGTTTGAAAGGGGTTGCCAAGCTTCCAAAAAACTACTAGTTTGCTGAAATCTCAGCAAACATTTTTTCACCAAATCTTGATGATACTTGGTGGTAATGATCAGTTCACTAATCCCACTTGGCTGCCCAAATTTTATTCTTCTAGGTTGAAGCTTTCGTTTCCAGTAACAGTTTGAATTTTTAGGTTTCACTCTGTTTTCTCCTACATAGATATCTGTGTTTGGAATTCTAAATCAAACACGGTTTGTGCTAGCTCCTTGAAACTTGACCAAATGAAGTCGTTCTAAGTTCTATCTCTATGGTTTGTTTCCTCTTGAAGTACCCCATGCAGATACTGGCGAAAAACACTTTCGTTAGAAAGGGGTTGCCAAGCTTCCAAAAAACTACTAGTTTGCTGAAATCTTAGCAAACATTTTTTCACCAAATCTTGATGATACTTGGTGGTAATGATGAGTTCACTAAGCCCACTTGGCTGCCCAATTTTCACTCTTCTAGGTTCAAGCGTTCGTTTCCAGTAACACTTTGAATTTTTAGGTTTCACTCTGTTTTCTGCTTTATAGATAGATGTGTTTGAAACTCTAAATCAAACACGGTTTGTGC
This sequence comes from Callospermophilus lateralis, assembly GCF_048772815.1. Lineage (NCBI taxonomy): Eukaryota > Metazoa > Chordata > Mammalia > Rodentia > Sciuridae > Callospermophilus > Callospermophilus lateralis. The sequence goes on from NW_027517256.1 coordinate 32,978, forward strand.
TAGCTCCTTGAAACTTGACCAAATGAAGTAGTTCTAAGTTCTATCTCTATGGTTTGTTTCCTCTTGAAGTACCCCATGCAGAGACTGGCGAAAAACACTTTTGTTTTAAAGGGGTTGCCAAGCTTCCAAAAAACTACTAGTTTGCTGAAATCTCAGCAAACATTTTTTCACCAAAACTTGATGATACTTGGTGGTAATGATCAGTTCACTAAGCCCACTTTCAGCCCAATTATTACTCTTCTAGGTTCAAGCGTTCGTTTCCAGTAACACTTTGAAATTTTAGGTTTCACTCTGTTTTCTGCTATATAGATAGATGTGTTTGAAACTCTAAATCAAACACGGTTTGTGCTAGCTCCTTGAAACTTGACAAAATGAAGTAGTTGTTAGTTCTATCTCTATGGTTTTTTTCCTCTTCAGGTACCCCATGCAGCGACTGGCGAAAAACACTTCCGTTTGAAAGGGGTTGCCAAGCTTCCAAAAAACTACTAGTTTGCTGAAATCTCAGCAAACATTTTTTCACCAAATCTTGATGATACTTGGTGGTAATGATCAGTTCACTAATCCCACTTGGCTGCCCAAATTTTATTCTTCTAGGTTGAAGCTTTCGTTTCCAGTAACAGTTTGAATTTTTAGGTTTCACTCTGTTTTCTCCTACATAGATAGATGTGTTTGGAATTCTAAATCAAACACGGTTTGTGCTAGCTCCTTGAAACTTGACCAAATGAAGTAGTTGTATGTTCTATCTCTATGGTTTGTTTCCTCTTGAAGTACCCCATGCAGAGACTGGCGAAAAACACTTTCGTTTGAAAGGGGTTGCCAAGCTTCCAAAAAACTACTAGTTTGCTGAAATCTCAGCAAATATTTTTTCACCAAATCTTGATGATACTTGGTGGTAATGATCAGTTCACTAAGCCCACTTGGCTGCCCAACTTTCACTGTTCTAGGTTCAAGTGTTCGTTTCCAGTAACACTTTGAATTTTTAGGTTTCACTCTGTTTTCTGCTATATAGATAGATGTGTTTGAAACTCTAAATCAAACACGGTTTGTGCTAGCTCCTTGAAACTTGAGCAAATGAAGTAGTTCTAAGTTCTATCTCTATGGATTGTTTCCTCTTTTAGTACCCCATGCAGAGACTGGCGAAAAACACTTTCGTTTGAAAGGGGTTGCCAAGCTTCCAAAAAAGTACTATTTTGCTGAAATCTCAGCAAAAATTTTTTCACCAAAACTTGATGATACTTGGTGGTAATGATCAGTTCACTAAGCCCACTTGGCTGCCCAATTTTTACTCTTCTAGGTTCAAGCGTTCGTTTCCAGTAACACTTTGAAATTTTAGGTTTCACTCTGTTTTCTGCTATATAGATAGATGTCTTTGAAACTCTAAATCAAACACGGTTTTTGCTAGCTCCTTGAAACTTGACAAAATGAAGTAGTTGTTAGTTCTATCTCTATGGTTTTTTTCCTCTTGAAGTACCCCATGCAGAGACTGGCGAAAAACACTTTCGTTTGAAAGGGGTTGCCAAGCGTCCAAAAAACTACTAGTTTGCTGAAATCTCAGCAAACATTTTTTCACCAAATCTTGATGATACTTGGTGGTAATGATCAGTTCACTAATCCCACTTCGCTGCCCCAATTTTATTCTTCTAGGTTGAAGCTTTCGTTTCCAGTAACAGTTTGAATTTTTAGGTTTCACTCTGTTTTCTCCTACATAGATAGCTGTGTTTTTAATTCTAAATCAAACACGGTTTGTGCTAGCTCCATGAAACTTGACCAAATGAAGTAGTTCTAAGTTCTATCTCTATGGTTTGTTTCCTCTTGAAATACCCCATGCAGAGACTGGCGAAAAACACTTTCGTTTGAAAGGGGTTGCCAAGCTTCCAAAAAACTACTAGTTTGCTGAAATCTCAGCAAACATTTTTTCACCAAATCTTGATGATACTTGGTGGTAATGATGAGTTCACTAAGCCCACTTGGCTGCCCAATTTTCACTCTTCTAGGTTCAAGCGTTCGTTTCCAGTAACACTTTGAATTTTTAGGTTTCACTCTGTTTTCTGGTTTATAGATAGATGTGTTTGAAACTCTAAATCAAACACGGTTTGTGCTAGCTCCTTGAAACTTGACCAAATGAAGTAGTTCTAAGTTCTATCTCTATGGTTTGTTTCCTCTTGAAGTACCCCATGCAGAGACTGACGAAAAACACTTTCGTTTTAAAGGGGTTGCCAAGCTTCCAAAAAACTACTAGTTTGCTGTAATCTCAGCAAATATTTTTTCACCAAAACTTGATGATACTTGGTGGTAATGATCAGTTCACTACGCCCACTGGGCAGCCCAATTTTTACTCTTCTAGGTTCAAGCGTTCGTTTCCAGTAACACTTTGAAATTTTAGGTTTCACTCTGTTTTCTGCTATATAGATAGATGTGTTTGAAACTCTAAATCAAACACGGTTTGTGCTAGCTCCTTGAAACTTGACAAAATGAAGTAGTTGTTAGTTCTATCTCTATGGTTTTTTTCCTCTTGAGGTACCCCATGCAGAGACTGGCGAAGAACACTTTGGTTTGAAAGGGGTTGCCAAGCTTCCAAAAAACTACTAGTTTGCTGAAATCTCAGCAAACATTTTTTCACCGAATCTTGATGATACTTGGTGGTAATGATCAGTTCACTAATCCCACTTGGCTGCCCAAATTGTATTCTTCTAGGTTGAAGCTTTCGTTTCCAGTAACAGTTTGAATTTTTAGGTTTCACTCTGTTTTCTCCTACATAGATAGCTGTGTTTGGAATTCTAAATCAAACACGGTTTGTGCTAGCTCCTTGAAACTTGACCAAATGAAGTCGTTCTAAGTTCTATCTCTATGGTTTGTTTCCTCTTGAAGTACCCCATGCAGAGACTGGCGAAGAACACTTTCGTTTGAAAGGGGTTGCCAAGCTTCCAAAAAACTGCTAGTTTGCTGAAATCTCAGCAAACATTTTTTCACCAAGTCTTGATGATACTTGGTGGTAATGATCAGTTCACTAAGCCCACTTGGCTGCCCAATTTTCACTCTTCTAGGTTCAAGCGTTCGTTTCCAGTAACACTTTGAATTTTTATTTTTCACTCTGTTTTCTGCTATATAGATAGATGTGTTTGAAACTCTAAATCAAACACGGTTTTTGCTAGCTCCTTGAAACTTGACCAAATGAAGTAGTTCTAAGTTCTATCTCTATGGTTTGTTTCCTCTTGAAGTACCCCATGCAGAGACTGGCGAAAAACACTTTCGTTTGAAAGGGGTTGCCAAGCTTCCAAAAAACTACTAGTTTGCTGAAATCTCAGCAAACATTTTTTCACCAAATCTTGATGATACTTGGTGGTAATGATCAGTTCACTAATCCCACTTGGCTGCCCAACTTTCACTCTTCTAGGTTCAAGCGTTCGTTTCCAGTAACAGTTTGAATTTTTAGGTTTCACTCTGTTTTCTGTTATATAGATAGATGTGTTTGAAACTCTAAATCAAACTCGGTTTGTGCTAGCTCCGTGAAACTTGACAAAATGAAGTAGTTCTAAGTTCTATCTCTATGGTTTGTTTCCTCTTGAAGTACCCCATGCAGAGACTGGCGAAAAACACTTTCGTTTGAAAGGGGTTGCCAAGCTTCCAAAAAACTACTAGTTTGCTGAAATCTCAGCAAACATTTTTTCACCAAAACTTGATGATTCTTGGTGGTAATGATCAGTTCACTAAGCCCACTTGGCTGCCCAATTTTTACTCTTCTAGGTTCAAGCTTTCGTTTCCAGTAACACTTTGAAATTTTAGGTTTCACTCTGTTTTCTGCTATAAAGATAGATATCTTTGAAACTCTAAATCAAACACGGTTTGTGCTAGCTCCTTGAAACTTGACCAAATGAAGTAGTTGTATGTTCTATCTCTATGGTTTTTTTCCTCTTGAAGTACCCCATGTAGAGACTGGCGAAAAACACTTTCGTTTGAAAGGGGTTGCCAAGCTTCCAAAAAACTACTAGTTTGCTGAAATCTCAGCAAACATTTTTTCACCAAATCTTGATGATACTTGGTGGTAATGATCAGTTCACTAAGCCCACTTGGCTGCCCAACTTTCACTGTTCTAGGTTCAAGCGTTCTTTTCCAGTAACACTTTGAATTTTTAGGTTTCACTCTGTTTTCTGCTATATAGATAGATGTGTTTGAAACTCTAAATCAAACACGGTTTGTGCTAGCTCCTTGAAACTTGAGCAAATGAAGTAGTTCTAAGTTCTATCTCTATGGATTGTTTCCTCTTGAAGTACCCCATGCAGAGACTGGCGAAAAACACTTTCGTTTGAAAGGGGTTGCCAAGCTTCCAAAAAACTACTATTTTGCTGAAATCTCAGCAAAAATATTTTCACCAAAACTTGATGATACTTGGTGGTAATGAAGAGTTCACTAAGCCCACTTGGCTGCCCAATTTTTACTCTTCTAGGTTCAAGCGTTCGTTTCCAGTAACACTTTGAAATTTTAGGTTTCACTCTGTTTTCTGCTATATAGATAGATGTCTTTGAAACTCTAAATCAAACACGGTTTTTGCTAGCTCCTTGAAACTTGACAAAATGAAGTAGTTGTTAGCTCTATCTCTATGGTTTTTTCCTCTTGAAGTACCCCATGCCGAGACTGGCGAAAAACACTTTCGTTTGAAAGGGGTTGCCAAGCGTCCAAAAAACTACGTGTTTGCTGAAATCTCAGCAAACATTTTTTTCACCAAATCTTGATGATACTTGGTGGTAATGATCAGTTCACTAATCCCACTTGGCTGCCCAAATTTTATTCTTCTAGGTTGAAGCTTTCGTTTCCAGTAACAGTTTGAATTTTTAGGTTTCACTCTGTTTTCTCCTACATAGATAGCTGTGTTTTTAATTCTAAATCAAACACGGTTTGTGCTAGCTCCTTGAAACTTGACCAAATGAAGTAGTTCTAAGTTCTATCTCTATGGTTTGTTTCCTCTTGAAATACCCCATGCAGAGACTGGCGAAAAACACTTTCGTTTGAAAGGGGTTGCCAAGCTTCCAAAAAACTACTAGTTTGGTGAAATCTCAGCAAACATTTTTTCACCAAATGTTGATGATACTTGGTGGTAATGATGAGTTCACTAAGCCCACTTGGCTGCCCAATTTTCACTCTTCTAGGTTCAAGCGTTCGTTTCCAGTAACACTTTGAATTTTTAGGTTTCACTCTGTTTTCTGGTTTATAGATAGATGTGTTTGAAACTCTAAATCAAACACGGTTTGTGCTAGCTAGTTGAAACTTGACCAAATGAAGTAGTTCTAAGTTCTATCTCTATGGTTTGTTTCCTCTTGAAGTACCCCATGCAGAGACCTGACGAAAAACACTTTCGTTTTAAAGGGGTTGCCAAGCTTCCAAAAAACTACTAGTTTGCTGTAATCTCAGCAAATATTTTTTCACCAAAACTTGATGATACTTGGTGGTAATGATCAGTTCACTACGCCCACTGGGCAGCCCAATTTTTACTCTTCTAGGTTCAAGCGTTCGTTTCCAGTAACACTTTGAAATTTTAGGTTTCACTCTGTTTTTGCTATATAGATAGATGTGTTTGAAACTCTAAATCAAACACGGTTTGTGCTAGCTCCTTGAAACTTGACAAAATGAAGTAGTTGTTAGTTCTATCTCTATGGTTTTTTTCCTCTTGAGGTACCCCATGCAGAGACTGGCGAAGAACACTTTGGTTTGAAAGGGGTTGCCAAGCTTCCAAAAAACTACTAGTTTGCTGAAATCTCAGCAAACATTTTATCACCGAATCTTGATGATACTTGGTGGTAATGATCAGTTCACTAATCCCACTTGGCTGCCCAAATTGTATTCTTCTAGGTTGAAGCTTTCGTTTCCAGTAACAGTTTGAATTTTTAGGTTTCACTCTGTTTTCTCCTACATAGATAGCTGTGTTTGGAATTCTAAATCAAACACGGTTTGTGCTAGCTCCTTGAAACTTGACCAAATGAAGTAGTTCTAAGTTCTATCTCTATGGTTTGTTTCCTCTTGAAATACCCCATGCAGAGACTGGCGAAAAACACTTTCGTTTGAAAGGGGTTGCCAAGCTTCCAAAAAACTACTAGTTTGCTGAAATCTCAGCAAACATTTTTTCACCAAATCTTGATGATACTTGGTTGTAATGATGAGTTCACTAAGCCCACTTGGCTGCCCAATTTTCACTCTTCTAGGTTCAAGCGTTCGTTTCCAGTAACACTTTGAAATTTTAGGTTTCACTCTGTTTTCTGCTTTATAGATAGATGTGTTTGAAACTCTAAATCAAACACGGTTTGTGCTAGCTCCTTGAAACTTGACCAAATGAAGTAGTTCTAAGTTCTATCTCTATGGTTTGTTTCCTCTTGAAGTACCCCATGCAGAGACTGACGAAAAACACTTTCGTTTGAAAGGGGTTGCCAAGCTTCCAAAAAACTACTAGTTTGCTGTAATCTCAGCAAATATTTTTTCACCAAAACTTGATGATACTTGGTGGTAATGATCAGTTCAATACGCCCACTGGGCAGCCCAATTTTTACTCTTCTAGGTTCAAGCGTTCGTTTCCAGTAACACTTTGAAATTTTAGGTTTCACTCTGTTTTCTGCTATATAGATAGATGTGTTTGAAACTCTAAATCAAACACGGTTTGTGCTAGCTCCTTGAAACTTGACAAAATGAAGTAGTTGTTAGTTCTATCTCTATGGTTTTTTTTCCTCTTGAGGTACCCCATGCAGAGACTGGCGAAGAACACTTTGGTTTGAAAGGGGTTGCCAAGCTTCCAAAAAACTACTAGTTTGCTGAAATCTCAGCAAACATTTTTTCACCGAATCTTGATGATACTTGGTGGTAATGATCAGTTCACTAATCCCACTTTGCTGCCCAAATTGTATTCTTCTAGGTTGAAGCTTTCGTTTCCAGTAACAGTTTGAATTTTTAGGTTTCACTCTGTTTTCTCCTACATAGATAGCTGTGTTTGGAATTCTAAATCAAACACGGTTTGTGCTAGCTCCTTGAAACTTGACCAAATGAAGTAGTTCTAAGTTCTATCTCTATGGTTTGTTTCCTCTTGAAGTACCCCATGCAGAGACTGGCGAAAAACACTTTCGTTTGAAAGGGGTTGCCAAGCTTCCAAAAAACTACTAGTTTGCTGAAATCTCAGCAAACATTTTTTCACCAAATCTTGATGATACTTGGTGGTAATGATCACTTCACTAATCCCACTTGGCTGCCCAACTTTCACTCTTCTAGGTTCAAGCGTTCGTTTCCAGTAACAGTTTGAATTTTCAGGTTTCACTCTGTTTTCTGCTATATAGATAGATGTGTTTGAAACTCTAAATCAAACACGGTTTGTGCTAGCTCCGTGAAACTTGACAAAATGAAGTTGTTCTAAGTTCTATGTCTATGGTTTGTTTCCTCTTGAAGTACCCCATGCAGAGACTGGCGAAGAACACTTTGGTTTGAAAGGGGTTGCCAAGCTTCCAAAAAACTACTCGTTTGCTGAAATCTCAGCAAACATTTTTTCACCAAATCTTGATGATACTTGGTGGTAATGATCAGTTCACTAAGCCCACTTGGCTGCCCAATTTTCACTCTTCTAGGTTCAAGCGTTCGTTTCCAGTAACACTTTGAAATTTTAGGTTTCACTCTGTTTTCTGCTATATAGATAGATGTGTTTGAAACTCTAAATCAAACACGGTTTGTGCTAGCTCCGTGAAACTTGACAAAATGAAGTAGTTCTAATTTCTATCTCTATGGTTTGTTTCTCTTGAAGTACCCCATGCAGAGACTGGCGAAGAACACTTTGGTTTGAAAGGGGTTGCCAAGCTTCCAAAAAACTACTAGTTTGCTGAAATCTCAGCAAACATTTTTTCACCAAATCTTGATGATACTTGGTGGTAATGATCAGTTCACTAAGCCCACTTGGCTGCCCAATTTTTACTCTTCTAATTTCAAGCGTTCGTTTCCAGTAACACTTTTGAAATTTTAGGTTTCACTCTGTTTTCTGCTATATAGATAGATGTCTTTGAAACTCTAAATCAAACACTGTTTGTGCTAGCTCCTTGAAACTTGACCAAATGAAGTAGTTGTATGTTCTATCTCTATGGTTTTTTTCCTCTTGAAGTACCCCATGCAGAGACTGGCGAAAAACACTTTCGTTTGAAAGGGGTTGCCAAGCTTCCAAAAAACTACTAGTTTGCTGAAATCTCAGCAAACATTTTTTCACCAAATCTTGATGATACTTGGTGGTAATGATCAGTTCACTAAGCCCACTTGGCTGCCCAACTTTCACTGTTCTAGGTTCAAGCGTTCGTTTCCAGTAACACTTTGAATTTTTAGGTTTCACTCTGTTTTCTGCTATATAGATAGATGTGTTTGAAACTCTAAATCAAACACGGTTTGTGCTAGCTCCTTGAAACTTGAGCAAATGAAGTAGTTCTAAGTTCTATCTCTATGGATTGTTTCCTCTTGAAGTACCCCATGCAGAGACTGGCGAAAAACACTTTCGTTTGAAAGGGGTTGCCAAGCTTCCAAAAAACTACTATTTTGCTGAAATCTCAGCAAAAATTTTTTCACCAAAACTTGATGATACTTGGTGGTAATGATCAGTTCACTAAGCCCACTTGGCTGCCCAATTTTTACTATTCTAGGTTCAAGCGTTCGTTTCCAGTAACACTTTGAAATTTTAGGTTTCACTCTGTTTTCTGCTATATAGATAGATGTGTTTGAAACTCTAAATCAAACACGGTTTGTGCTAGCTCCTTGAAACTTGACAAAATGAAGTAGTTGTTAGTTCTATCTCTATGGTTTTTTTTCCTCTTGAGGTACCCCATGCAGAGACTGGCGAAGAACACTTTGGTTTGAAAGGGGTTGCCAAGCTTCCAAAAAACTACTAGTTTGCTGAAATCTCAGCAAACATTTTATCACCGAATCTTGATGATACTTGGTGGTAATGATCAGTTCACTAATCCCACTTGGCTGCCCAAATTGTATTCTTCTAGGTTGAAGCTTTCGTTTCCAGTAACAGTTTGAATTTTTAGGTTTCACTCTGTTTTCTCCTACATAGATAGCTGTGTTTGGAATTCTAAATCAAACACGGTTTGTGCTAGCTCCTTGAAACTTGACCAAATGAAGTAGTTCTAAGTTCTATCTCTATGGTTTGTTTCCTCTTGAAATACCCCATGCAGAGACTGGCGAAAAACACTTTCGTTTGAAAGGGGTTGCCAAGCTTCCAAAAAACTACTAGTTTGCTGAAATCTCAGCAAACATTTTTTCACCAAATCTTGATGATACTTGGTGGTAATGATGAGTTCACTAAGCCCACTTGGCTGCCCAATTTTCACTCTTCTAGGTTCAAGCGTTCGTTTCCAGTAACACTTTGAAATTTTAGGTTTCACTCTGTTTTCTGCTTTATAGATAGATGTGTTTGAAACTCTAAATCAAACACGGTTTGTGCTAGCTCCTTGAAACTTGACCAAATGAAGTAGTTCTAAGTTCTATCTCTATGGTTTGTTTCCTCTTGAAGTACCCCATGCAGAGACTGTCGAAAAACACTTTCGTTTGAAAGGGGTTGCCAAGCTTCCAAAAAACTACTAGTTTGCTGTAATCTCAGCAAATATTTTTTCACCAAAACTTGATGATACTTGGTGGTAATGATCAGTTCAATACGCCCACTGGGCAGCCCAATTTTTACTCTTCTAGGTTCAAGCGTTCGTTTCCAGTAACACTTTGAAATTTTAGGTTTCACTCTGTTTTCTGCTATATAGATAGATGTGTTTGAAACTCTAAATCAAACACGGTTTGTGCTAGCTCCTTGAAACTTGACAAAATGAAGTAGTTGTTAGTTCTATCTCTATGGTTTTTTTCCTCTTGAGGTACCCCATGCAGAGACTGGCGAAGAACACTTTGGTTTGAAAGGGGTTGCCAAGCTTCCAAAAAACTACTAGTTTGCTGAAATCTCAGCAAACATTTTTTCACCGAATCTTGATGATACTTGGTGGTAATGATCAGTTCACTAATCCCACTTGGCTGCCCAAATTGTATTCTTCTAGGTTGAAGCTTTCGTTTCCAGTAACAGTTTGAATTTTTAGGTTTCACTCTGTTTTCTCCTACATAGATAGCTGTGTTTGGAATTCTAAATCAAACACGGTTTGTGCTAGCTCCTTGAAACTTGACCAAATGAAGTCGTTCTAAGTTCTATCTCTATGGTTTGTTTCCTCTTGAAGTACCCCATGCAGAGACTGGCGAAGAACACTTTCGTTTGAAAGGGGTTGCCAAGCTTCCAAAAAACTGCTAGTTTGCTGAAATCTCAGCAAACATTTTTTCACCAAGTCTTGATGATACTTGGTGGTAATGATCAGTTCACTAAGCCCACTTGGCTGCCCAATTTTCACTCTTCTAGGTTCAAGCGTTCGTTTCCAGTAACACTTTGAATTTTTAGGTTTCACTCTGTTTTCTGCTATATAGATAGATGTGTTTGAAACTCTAAATCAAACACGGTTTTTGCTAGCTCCTTGAAACTTGACCAAATGAAGTAGTTCTAAGTTCTATCTCTATGGTTTGTTTCCTCTTGAAGTACCCCATGCAGAGACTGGCGAAAAACACTTTCGTTTGAAAGGGGTTGCCAAGCTTCCAAAAAACTACTAGTTTGCTGAAATCTCAGCAAACATTTTTTCACCAAATCTTGATGATACTTGGTGGTAATGATCAGTTCACTAATCCCACTTGGCTACCCAACTTTCACTCTTCTAGGTTCAAGCGTTCGTTTCCAGTAACAGTTTGAATTTTAGGTTTCACTCTGTTTTCTGTTATATAGATAGATGTGTTTGAAACTCTAAATCAAACTCGGTTTGTGCTAGCTCCGTGAAACTTGACAAAATGAAGTAGTTCTAAGTTCTATCTCTATGGTTTGTTTCCTCTTGAAGTACCCCATGCAGAGACTGGCGAAAAACACTTTCGTTTGAAAGGGGTTGCCAAGCTTCCAAAAAACTACTAGTTTGCTGAAATCTCAGCAAACATTTTTTCACCAAAACTTGATGATTCTTGGTGGTAATGATCAGTTCACTAAGCCCACTTGGCTGCCCAATTTTTACTCTTCTAGGTTCAAGCTTTCGTTTCCAGTAACACTTTGAAATTTTAGGTTTCACTCTGTTTTCTGCTATAAAGATAGATGTCTTTGAAACTCTAAATCAAACACGGTTTGTGCTAGCTCCTTGAAACTTGACCAAATGAAGTAGTTGTATGTTCTATCTCTATGGTTTTTTTCCTCTTGAAGTACCCCATGTAGAGACTGGCGAAAAACACTTTCGTTTGAAAGGGGTTGCCAAGCTTCCAAAAAACTACTAGTTTGCTGAAATCTCAGCAAACATTTTTTCACCAAATCTTGATGATACTTGGTGGTAATGATCAGTTCACTAAGCCCACTTGGCTGCCCAACTTTCACTGTTCTAGGTTCAAGCGTTCTTTTCCAGTAACACTTTGAATTTTTAGGTTTCACTCTGTTTTCTGCTATATAGATAGATGTGTTTGAAACTCTAAATCAAACACGGTTTGTGCTAGCTCCTTGAAACTTGAGCAAATGAAGTAGTTCTAAGTTCTATCTCTATGGATTGTTTCCTCTTGAAGTACCCCATGCAGAGACTGGCGAAAAACACTTTCGTTTGAAAGGGGTTGCCAAGCTTCCAAAAAACTACTATTTTGCTGAAATCTCAGCAAAAATTTTTTCACCAAAACTTGATGATACTTGGTGGTAATGAAGAGTTCACTAAGCCCACTTGGCTGCCCAATTTTTACTTTTCTAGGTTCAAGCGTTCGTTTCCAGTAACACTTTGAAATTTTAGGTTTCACTCTGTTTTCTGCTATATAGATAGATGTCTTTGAAACTCTAAATCAAACACGGTTTTTGCTAGCTCCTTGAAACTTGACAAAATGAAGTAGTTGTTAGCTCTATCTCTATGGTTTTTTCCTCTTGAAGTAACCCATGCAGAGACTGGCGAAAAACACTTTCGTTTGAAAGGGGTTGCCAAGCGTCCAAAAAACTACGTGTTTGCTGAAATCTCAGCAAACATTTTTTCACCAAATCTTGATGATACTTGGTGGTAATGATCAGTTCACTAATCCCACTTGGCTGCCCAAATTTTATTCTTCTAGGTTGAAGCTTTCGTTTCCAGTAACAGTTTGAATTTTTAGGTTTCACTCTGTTTTCTCCTACATAGATAGCTGTGTTTTTAATTCTAAATCAAACACGGTTTGTGCTAGCTCCTTGAAACTTGACCAAATGAAGTAGTTCTAAGTTCTATCTCTATGGTTTGTTTCCTCTTGAAATACCCCATGCAGAGACTGGCGAAAAACACTTTCGTTTGAAAGGGGTTGCCAAGCTTCCAAAAAACTACTAGTTTGGTGAAATCTCAGCAAACATTTTTTCACCAAATCTTGATGATACTTGGTGGTAATGATGAGTTCACTAAGCCCACTTGGCTGCCCAATTTTCACTCTTCTAGGTTCAAGCGTTCGTTTCCAGTAACACTTTGAATTTTTAGGTTTCACTCTGTTTTCTGGTTTATAGATAGATGTGTTTGAAACTCTAAATCAAACACGGTTTGTGCTAGCTAGTTGAAACTTGACCAAATGAAGTAGTTCTAAGTTCTATCTCTATGGTTTGTTTCCTCTTGAAGTACCCCATGCAGAGACTGACGAAAAACACTTTCGTTTTAAAGGGGTTGCCAAGCTTCCAAAAAACTACTAGTTTGCTGTAATCTCAGCAAATATTTTTTCACCAAAACTTGATGATACTTGGTGGTAATGATCAGTTCACTACGCCCACTGGGCAGCCCAATTTTTACTCTTCTAGGTTCAAGCGTTCATTTCCAGTAACACTTTGAAATTTTAGGTTTCACTCTGTTTTTTGCTATATAGATAGATGTGTTTGAAACTCTAAATCAAACACGGTTTGTGCTAGCTCCTTGAAACTTGACAAAATGAAGTAGTTGTTAGTTCTATCTCTATGGTTTTTTTCCTCTTGAGGTACCCCATGCAGAGACTGGCGAAGAACACTTTGGTTTGAAAGGGGTTGCCAAGCTTCCAAAAAACTACTAGTTTGCTGAAATCTCAGCAAACATTTTATCACCGAATCTTGATGATACTTGGTGGTAATGATCAGTTCACTAATCCCACTTGGCTGCCCAAATTGTATTCTTCTAGGTTGAAGCTTTCGTTTCCAGTAACAGTTTGAATTTTTAGGTTTCACTCTGTTTTCTCCTACATAGATAGCTGTGTTTGGAATTCTAAATCAAACACGGTTTTGTGCT
>NW_027517257.1:0-46262 GCF_048772815.1 Callospermophilus lateralis
AAACATTTTTTCACCAAATCTTGATGATACTTGGTGGTAATGATCAGTTCACTAAGCCCACTTGGCTGCCCAATTTTCACTCTTCTAGGTTCAAGCGTTCGTTTCCAGTAACACTTTGAATTTTTAGGTTTCACTCTGTTTTCTGCTATATAGATAGATGTGTTTGAAACTCTAAATCAAACACGGTTTGTGCTAGCTCCTTGAAACTTGAGCAAATGAAGTAGTTCTAAGTTCTATCTCTATGGTTTGTTTCCTCTTGAAGTACCCCATGCAGAGACTGGCGAAAAACACTTTCATTTGAAAGGGGTTGCCAAGCTTCCAAAAAACTGCTCGTTTGCTGAAATCTCAGCAAACATTTTTTCACCAAATCTTGATGATACTTGGTGGTAATGATCAGTTCACTAAGCCCACTTGGCTGCCCAATTTTCACTCTTCTAGGTTCAAGCGTTCGTTTCCAGTAACACTTTGAATTTTTAGGTTTCACTCTGTTTTCTGTTATATAGATAGATGTGTTTGAAACTCTAAATCAAACACGGTTTGTGCTCGCTCCTTGAAACTTGACAAAATGAAGTAGGTCTAAGTTCTATCACTATGGTTTGTTTCCTCTTGAAGTACCCCATGCAGAGACTGGCGAAAAACACTTTCGTTTGAAAAAGTTTGCCAAGCTTCCAAAAAACTACTAGTTTGCTGAAATCTCAGCAAACATTTTTTCACCAAATCTTGATGATACTTGGTGGTAATGATCAGTTCACTAAGCCCACTTGGCTGCCCAATTTTCACTCTTCTAGGTTCAAGCGTTCGTTTCCAGTAACACTTTGAATTTTTAGGTTTCACTCTGTTTTCTGCTATATAGATAGATGTGTTTGAAACTCTAAATCAAACACGGTTTGTGCTAGCTCGTTGAAACTTGAGCAAATGAAGTAGTTCTAAGTTCTATCTCTATGGTTTGTTTCCTCTTGAAGTACCACATGCAGAGACTGGCGAAAAACACTTTCATTTGAAAGGGGTTGCCAAGCTTCCAAAAAACTACTAGTTTGCTGAAATCTCAGCAAACATTTTTTCACCAAATCTTGATGATACTTGGTGGTCATGATCAGTTCACTAAGCCCACTTGGCTGCCCAATTTTCACTCTTCTAGGTTCAAGCGTTCGTTTCCAGTAACACTTTGAAATTTTAGGTTTCACTCTGTTTTCTGCTATATAGATAGATGTGTTTGAAACTCTAAATCAAACACGGTTTGTGCTAGCTCCGTGAAACTTGACAAAATGAAGTAGTTCTAAGTTCTATCTCTATGGTTTGTTTCCTCTTGAAGTACCCCATGCAGAGACTGGCGAAAAACACTTTCGTTTGAAAGGGGTTGCCAAGCTTCCAAAAAACTACTCGTTTGCTGAAATCTCAGCAAATATTTTTTCACCAAATCTTGATGATACTTGGTGGTAATGATCAGTTCACTAATCCCACTTGGCTGCCCAACTTTCACTCTTCTAGGTTCAAGCGTTCGTTTCCAGTAACACTTTGAATTTTTAGGTTTCACTCTGTTTTCTGTTATATAGATAGATGTGTTTGAAACTCTAAATCAAACACGGTTTGTGCTAGCTCCTTGAAACTTGACAAATTGAAGTAGTTCTAAGTTCTATCTCTATGGTTTGTTTCCTCTTGAAGTACCCCATGCAGAGACTGGCGAAAAACACTTTCGTTTGAAAGGGGTTGCCAAGCTTCCAAAAAACTACTAGTTTGCTGAAATCTCAGCAAACATTTTTTCACCAAATCTTGATGATACTTGGTGGTAATGATCAGTTCACTAATCCCACTTGGCTGCCCAACTTTCACTCTTCTAGGTTCAAGCGTTCGTTTCCAGTAACACTTTGAACTTTTAGGTTTCACTCTGTTTTCTGTTATATAGATAGATGTGTTTGAAACTCTAAATCAAACACGGTTTGTGCTAGCTCCGTGAAACTTGACAAAATGAAGTAGTTCTAAGTTCTATCTCTATGGTTTGTTTCCTCTTGAAGTACCCCATGCAGACAGCCGAAGAACACTTTCGTTTGAAAGGGGTTGCCAAGCTTCCAAAAAACTTCTCGTTTGCTGAAATCTCAGCAAACATTTTTTCACCAAATCTTGATGATACTTGGTGGTAATGATCAGTTCACTAAGCCCACTTGGCTGCCCAATTTTCACTCTTCTAGGTTCAAGCGTTCGTTTCCAGTAACACTTTGAATTTTTAGGTTTCACTCTGTTTTCTGTTATATAGATAGATGTGTTTGAAACTCTAAATAAACACGGTTTGTGCTCGCTCCTTGAAACTTGACAAAATGAAGTAGGTCTAAGTTCTATCTCTATGGTTTGTTTCCTCTTGAAGTACCCCATGCAGAGACTGGCGAAAAACACTTTCGTTTGAAAGGGTTTGCCAAGCTTCCAAAAAACTACTAGTTTGCTGAAATCTCAGCAAACATTTTTTCACCAAATCTTGATGATACTTGGTGGTAATGATCAGTTCACTAAGCCCACTTGGCTGCCCAATTTTCACTCTTCTAAGTTCAAGCGTTCGTTTCCAGTAACACTTTGAATTTTTAGGTTTCACTCTGTTTTCTGCTATATAGATAGATGTGTTTGAAACTCTAAATCAAACACGGTTTGTGCTAGCTCCTTGAAACTTGAGCAAATGAAGTAGTTCTAAGTTCTATCTCTATGGTTTGTTTCCTCTTGAAGTACCCCATGCAGAGACTGGCGAAAAACACTTTCATTTGAAAGGGGTTGCCAAGCTTCCAAAAAACTGCTCGTTTGCTGAAATCTCAGCAAACATTTTTTCACCAAATCTTGATGATACTTGGTGGTAATGATCAGTTCACTAAGCCCACTTGGCTGCCCAATTTTCACTCTTCTAGGTTCAAGCGTTCGTTTCCAGTAACACTTTGAATTTTTAGGTTTCACTCTGTTTTCTGTTATATAGATAGATGTGTTTGAAACTCTAAATCAAACACGGTTTGTGCTCGCTCCTTGAAACTTGACAAAATGAAGTAGGTCTAAGTTCTATCTCTATGGTTTGTTTCCTCTTGAAGTACCCCATGCAGAGACTGGCGAAAAACACTTTCGTTTGAAAGGGTTTGCCAAGCTTCCAAAAAACTACTAGTTTGCTGAAATCTCAGCAAACATTTTTTCACCAAATCTTGATGATACTTGGTGGTAATGATCAGTTCACTAAGCCCACTTGGCTGCCCAATTTTCACTCTTCTAGGTTCAAGCGTTCGTTTCCAGTAACACTTTGAATTTTTAGGTTTCACTCTGTTTTCTGCTATATAGATAGATGTGTTTGAAACTCTAAATCAAACACGGTTTGTGCTAGCTCCTTGAAACTTGAGCAAATGAAGTAGTTCTAAGTTCTATCTCTATGGTTTGTTTCCTCTTGAAGTACCCCATGCAGAGACTGGCGAAAAACACTTTCATTTGAAAGGGGTTGCCAAGCTTCCAAAAAACTACTAGTTTGCTGAAATCTCAGCAAACATTTTTTCACCAAATCTTGATGATACTTGGTGGTCATGATCAGTTCACTAAGCCCACTTGGCTGCCCAATTTTCACTCTTCTAGGTTCAAGCGTTCGTTTCCAGTAACACTTTGAAATTTTAGGTTTCACTCTGTTTTCTGCTATATAGATAGATGTGTTTGAAACTCTAAATCAAACACGGTTTGTGCTAGCTCCGTGAAACTTGACAAAATGAAGTAGTTCTAAGTTCTATCTCTATGGTTTGTTTCCTCTTGAAGTACCCCATGCAGAGACTGGCGAAAAACACTTTCGTTTGAAAGGGGTTGCCAAGCTTCCAAAAAACTACTCGTTTGCTGAAATCTCAGCAAATATTTTTTCACCAAATCTTGATGATACTTGGTGGTAATGATCAGTTCACTAAGCCCACTTGGCTGCCCAATTTTCACTCTTCTAGGTTCAAGCGTTCGTTTCCAGTAACACTCTGAAATTTTAGGTTTCACTCTGTTTTCTGCTATATAGATAGATGTGTTTGAAACTCTAAATCAAACACGGTTTGTGCTAGCTCCGTGAAACTTGACAAAATGAAGTAGTTCTAAGTTCTATCTCTATGGTTTGTTTCCTCTTGAAGTACCCCATGCAGAGACTGGCGAAGAACACTTTCGTTTGAAAGGGGTTGCCAAGCTTCCAAAAAACTTCTCGTTTGCTGAAATCTCAGCAAACATTTTTTCACCAAATCTTGATGATACTTGGTGGTAATGATCAGTTCACTAAGCCCACTTGGCTGCCCAATTTTCACTCTTCTAGGTTCAAGCGTTCGTTTCCAGTAACACTTTGAATTTTTAGGTTTCACTCTGTTTTCTGTTATATAGATAGATGTGTTTGAAACTCTAAATCAAACACGGTTTGTGCTCGCTCCTTGAAACTTGACAAAATGAAGTAGGTCTAAGTTCTATCTCTATGGTTTGTTCCTCTTGAAGTACCCCATGCAGAGACTGGCGAAAAACACTTTCGTTTGAAAGGGTTTGCCAAGCTTCCAAAAAACTACTAGTTTTCTGAAATCTCAGCAAATATTTTTTCACCAAATCTTGATGATACTTGGTGGTAATGATCAGTTCACTAAGCCCACTTGGCTGCCCAATTTTCACTCTTCTAGGTTCAAGCGTTCGTTTCCAGTAACACTTTGAATTTTTAGGTTTCACTCTGTTTTCTGCTATATAGATAGATGTGTTTGAAACTCTATATCAAACACGGTTTGTGCTAGCTCCTTGAAACTTGAGCAAATGAAGTAGTTCTAAGTTCTATCTCTATGGTTTGTTTCCTCTTGAAGTACCCCATGCAGAGACTGGCGAAAAACACTTTCATTTGAAAGGGGTTGCCAAGCTTCCAAAAAACTACTAGTTTGCTGAAATCTCAGCAAACATTTTTTCACCAAATCTTGATGATACTTGGTGGTAATGATCAGTTCACTAAGCCCACTTGGCTGCCCAATTTTTACTCTTCTAGGTTCAAGCGTTCGTTTCCAGTAACACTTTGAAATTTTAGGTTTCACTCTGTTTTCTGCTATACAGATAGATGTCTTTGAAACTCTAAATCAAACACGGTTTGTGCTAGCTCCTTGAAACTTGACAAAATGAAGTAGTTGTAAGTTCTATCTCTATGGTTTGTTTCCTCTTGAAGTACCCCATGCAGAGACTGGCGAAAAACACTTTCGTTTGAAAGGGGTTGCCAAGCTTCCAAAAAACTACTCGTTTGCTGAAATCTCAGCAAACATTTTTTCACCAAATCTTGATGATACTTGGTGGTAATGATCAGTTCACTAATCCCACTTGGCTGCCCAACTTTCACTCTTCTAGGTTCAAGCATTCGTTTCCAGTAACCGTTTGAATTTTTAGGTTTCACTCTGTTTTCTGCTATATAGATGGATGTCTTTGAAATTCTAAATCAAACACGGTTTGTGCTAGCTCCGTGAAACTTGACAAAATGAAGTAGTTCTAAGTTCTATCTCTATGGTTTGTTTCCTCTTGAAGTACCCCATGCAGAGACTGGCGAAAAACACTTTGGTTTGAAAGGGGTTGCCAAGCTTTTAAAAAACTACTCGTTTGCTGAAATCTCAGCAAATATTTTTTCACCAAATCTTGATGAT
This sequence comes from Callospermophilus lateralis, assembly GCF_048772815.1. Taxonomy (NCBI): domain Eukaryota; kingdom Metazoa; phylum Chordata; class Mammalia; order Rodentia; family Sciuridae; genus Callospermophilus; species Callospermophilus lateralis. The sequence goes on from NW_027517257.1 coordinate 5,625, forward strand.
ACTTGGTGGTAATGATCAGTTCACTAAGCCCACTTGGCTGCCCAATTTTCACTCTTCTAGGTTCAAGCGTTCGTTTCCAGTAACACTTTGAAATTTTAGGTTTCACTCTGTTTTCTGCTATATAGATAGATGTGTTTGAAACTCTAAATCAAACACGGTTTGTGCTAGCTCCGTGAAACTTGACAAAATGAAGTAGTTCTAAGTTCTATCTCTATGGTTTGTTTCCTCTTGAAGTACCCCATGCAGAGACTGGCGAAGAACACTTTCGTTTGAAAGGGGTTGCCAAGCTTCCAAATAACTTCTCGTTTGCTGAAATCTCAGCAAACATTTTTTCACCAAATCTTGATGATACTTGGTGGTAATGATCAGTTCACTAATCCCACTTGGCTGCCCAACTTTCACTCTTCTAGGTTCAAGCGTTCGTTTCCAGTAACAGTTTGAATTTTTAGGTTTCACTCTGTTTTCTGTTATATAGATAGATGTGTTTGAAACTCTAAATCAAACACGGTTTGTGCTAGCTCCGTAAAACTTGACAAAATGAAGTAGTTCTAAGTTCTATCTCTATGGTTTGTTTCCTCTTGAAGTACCCCATGCAGAGACTGGCGGAAGAACACTTTCGTTTGAAAGGGGTTGCCAAGCTTCCAAAAACTACTAGTTTGCTGAAATCTCAGCAAACATTTTTTCACCAAATCTTGATGATACTTGTGGTAATGATCAGTTCACTAAGCCCACTTGGCTGCCCAATTTTCACTCTTCTAGGTTCAAGCGTTCGTTTCCAGTAACACTTTGAATTTTTAGGTTTCACTCTGTTTTCTGCTATATAGATAGATGTGTTTGAAACTCTAAATCAAACACGGTTTGTGCTAGCTCATTGAAACTTGAGCAAATGAAGTAGTTCTAAGTTCTATCTCTATGGTTTGTTTCCTCTTGAAGTACCCCATGCAGAGACTGGCGAAAAACACTTTCGTTTGAAAGGGGTTGCCAAGCTTCCAAAAAACTACTAGTTTGCTGAAATCTCAGCAAACATTTTTTCACCAAAACTTGATGATACTTGGTGGAATGATCAGTTCACTAAGCCCACTTGGCTGCCCAATTTTACTCTTCTAGGTTCAAGCGTTCGTTTCCAGTAACACTTTGAAATTTTAGGTTTCACTCTGTTTTCTGCTATATAGATAGATGTGTTTGAAACTCTAAATCAAACACAGTTTGTGCTAGCTCCGTGAAACTTGACAAAATGAAGTAGTTCTAAGTTCTATATCTATGGTTTGTTTCCTCTTGAAGTACCCCAGGCAGAGACTGGCGAAGAACACTTTCGTTTTAAAGGGGTTGCCAAGCTTCCAAAAAACTACTCGTTTGCTGAAATCTCAGCAAACATTTTTTCACCAAATCTTGATGATACTTGGTGGTAATGATCAGTTCACTAATCCCACTTGGCTGCCCAATTTTTATTCTTCTAGGTAGAAGCATTCGTTTCCAGTAACAGTTTGAAATTTTAGGTTTCACTCTGTTTTCTCCTACATAGATAGCTGTGTTTGGAAATCTAAATCAAACACGGTTTGTGCTAGCTCCTTGAAACTTGACCAAATGAAGTAGTTCTAAGTTCTATCTCTATGGTTTGTTCCTCTTGAAGTACCCATGCAGAGACTGGCGGAAAAACTCTTTCGTTTGAAAGGGGTTGCCAAGCTTCCAAAAAACTACTAGTTTGCTGAAATCTCAGCAAACATTTTTTCACCAAATCTTGATGATACTTGGTGGTAATGATCAGTTCACTAATCCCACTTGGCTGCCCAAATTTCACTCTTCTAGGCTCAAGCGTTCGTTTCCAGTAACAGTTTGAATTTTTAGATTTCACTCTGTTTTCTGTTATATAGATAGATGTGTTTGAACTCTAAATCAAACACGGTTTGTGCTAGCTCCGTGAAACTTGACAAATGAAGTAGTTCTAAGTTCTATCTCTATGGTTTGTTTCCTCTTGAAGTACCCCATGCAGAGACTGGCGAAGAACACTTTCGTTTGAAAGGGGTTGCCAAGCTTCCAAAAAACTACTAGTTTGCTGAAATCTCAGCAAACATTTTTTCACCAAATCTTGATGATACTTGGTGGTAATGATCAGTTCACTAATCCCACTTGGCTGCCCAACTTTCACTCTTCTAGGTTCAAGCGTTCGTTTCCAGTAACACTTTGAATTTTTAGGTTTCACTCTGTTTTCTGTTATATAGATAGATGTGTTTGAAACTCTAAATCAAACACGGTTTGTGCTAGCTCCGTGAAACTTGACAAAATGAAGTAGTTCTAAGTTATATCTCTATGGTTTGTTTCCTCTTGAAGTACCCCATGCAGAGACTGGCGAAGAACACTTTCGTTTGAAAGGGGTTGCCAAGCTTCCAAAAAACTACTAGTTTGCTGAAATCTCAGCAAACATTTTTTCACCAAATCTTGATGATACTTGGTGGTAATGATCAGTTCACTAATCCCACTTGGCTGCCCAACTTTCACTCTTCTAGGTTCAAGCGTTCGTTTCCAGTAACACTTTGAATTTTTAGGTTTCACTCTGTTTTCTGCTATATAGATAGATGTCTTTGAAACTCTAAATCAAACACGGTTTGTGCTAGCTCCGTGAAACTTGACAAAATGAAGTAGTTCTAAGTTCTATCTCTATGGTTTGTTTCCTCTTGAAGTACCCCATGCAGAGACTGGCGAAGAACACTTTCGTTTGAAAGGGGTTGCCAAGCTTCCAAAAAACTACTCGTTTGCTGAAATCTCAGCAAACATTTTTTCACCAAATCTTGATGATACTTGGTGGTAATGATCAGTTCACTAATCCCACTTGGCTGCCCAACTTTCACTCTTCTAGGTTCAAGCGTTCGTTTCCAGTAACACTTTGAATTTTTAGGTTTCACTCTGTTTTCTGCTATATAGATAGATGTCTTTGAAACTCTAAATCAAACACGGTTTGTGCTAGCTCCTTGAAACTTGACAAAATGAAGTAGTTCTAAGTTCTATCTCTATGGTTTGTTTCCTCTTAAAGTACCCCATGCAGAGACTGGCGAAAAACACTTTCGTTTGAAAGGGGTTGCCAAGCTTCCAAAAAACTACTAGTTTGTTGAAATCTCAGCAAACATTTTTTCACCAAATCTTGATGATACTTGGTGGTAATGATCAGTTCACTAATCCCACTTGGCTGCCCAACTTTCACTCTTCTAGGTTCAAGCGTTCGTTTCCAGTAACAGTGTGAATTTTTAGGTTTCACTCTGTTTTCTGCTATATAGATAGATGTGTTTGAAACTCTAAATCAAACACGGTTTGTGCTAGCTCCGTGAAACTTGACAAAATGAAGTAGTTCTAAGTTCTATCTCTATGGTTTGTTTCCTCTTGAAGTACCCCATGCAGAGACTGGCGAAGAACACTTTCGTTTGAAAGGGGGTTGCCAAGCTTCCAAAAACTACTAGTTTGCTGAAATCTCAGCAAACATTTTTTCACCAAATCTTGATGATACTTGGTGGTAATGATCAGTTCACTAATCCCACTTGGCTGCCCAACTTTCACTCTTCTAGGTTCAAGCGTTCGTTTCCAGTAACACTTTGAATTTTTAGGTTTCACTCTGTTTTCTGCTATATAGATAGATGTCTTTGAAACTCTAAATCAAACACGGTTTGTGCTAGCTCCGTGAAACTTGACAAAATGAAGTAGTTCTAAGTTCTATCTCTATGGTTTGTTTCCTCTTGAAGTACCCCATGCAGAGACTGGCGAAGAACACTTTCGTTTGAAAGGGGTTGCCAAGCTTCCAAAAAACTACTCATTTGCTGAAATCTCAGCAAACATTTTTTCACCAAATCTTGATGATACTTGGTGGTAATGATCAGTTCACTAAGCCCACTTGGCTGCCCAATTTTCACTCTTCTAGGTTCAAGCGTTCGTTTCCAGTAACACTTTGAAATTTTAGGTTTCACTCTGTTTTCTGTTATATAGATAGATGTCTTTGAAACTCTAAATCAAACACGGTTTGTGCTAGCTCCGTGAAACTTGACAAAATGAAGTAGTTCTAAGTTCTATCTCTATGGTTTGTTTCCTCTTGAAGTACCCCATGCAGAGACAGCCGAAGAACACTTTCGTTTGAAAGGGGTTGAAAAGCTTCCAAAAAACTTCTCGTTTGCTGAAATCTCAGCAAACATTTTTTCACCAAATCTTGATGATACTTGGTGGTAATGATCAGTTCACTAAGCCCACTTGGCTGCCCAACTTTCACTCTTCTAGGTTCAAGCGTTCGTTTCAAGTAACAGTGTGAATTTTTAGGTTTCACTCTGTTTTCTGCTATATAGATAGATGTGTTTGAAACTCTAAATCAAACACGGTTTGTGCTAGCTCCGTGAAACTTGACAAAATGAAGTAGTTCTAAGTTCTATCTCTATGGTTTGTTTCCTCTTGAAGTACCCATGCAGAGACTGGCGAAGAACCCTTTCGTTTGAAAGGGGTTGCCAAGCTTCCAAAAAACTACTAGTTTGCTGAAATCTCAGCAAACATTTTTTCACCAAATCTTGATGATACTTGGTGGTAATGATCAGTTCACTAATCCCACTTGGCTGCAAAACTTTCACTCTTCTAGGTTCAAGCGTTCGTTTCCAGTAACACTTTGAATTTTTAGGTTTCACTCTGTTTTCTGCTATATAGATAGATGTCTTTGAAACTCTAAATCAAACACGGTTTGTGCTAGCTCCTTGAAACTTGACAAAATGAAGTAGTTCTAAGTTCTATCTCTATGGTTTGTTTCCTCTTAAAGTACCCCATGCAGAGACTGGCGAAAAACACTTTCGTTTGAAAGGGGTTGCCAAGCTTCCAAAAAACTACTAGTTTGTTGAAATCTCAGCAAACATTTTTCACCAAATCTTGATGATACTTGGTGGTAATGATCAGTTCACTAATCCCACTTGGCTGCCCAACTTTCACTCTTCTAGGTCCAAGCGTTCGTTTCCAGTAACAGTGTGAATTTTTAGGTTTCACTCTGTTTTCTGCTATATAGATAGATGTGTTTGAAACTCTAAATCAAACACGGTTTGTGCTAGCTCCGTGAAACTTGACAAAATGAAGTAGTTCTAAGTTCTATCTCTATGGTTTGTTTCCTCTTGAAGTACCCCATGCAGAGACTGGCGAAGAACACTTTCGTTTGAAAGGGGTTGCCAAGCTTCCAAAAAACTATTAGTTTGCTGAAATCTCAGCAAACATTTTTTCACCAAATCTTGATGATACTTGGTGGTAATGATCAGTTCACTAATCCCACTTGGCTGCCCAACTTTCCCTCTTCTAGGTTCAAGCGTTCGTTTCCAGTAACACTTTGAATTTTTAGGTTTCACTCTGTTTTCTGCTATATAGATAGATGTCTTTGAAACTCTAAATCAAACACGGTTTGTGCTAGCTCCGTGAAACTTGACAAAATGAAGTAGTTCTAAGTTCTATCTCTATGGTTTGTTTCCTTCCTCTTGAAGTACCCCATGCAGAGACTGGCGAAGAACACTTTCGTTTGAAAGGGGTTGCCAAGCTTCCAAAAACTTCTCGTTTGCTGAATCTCAGCAAACATTTTTTTCACCAAATCTTGATGATACTTGGTGGTAATGATCAGTTCACTAAGCCCACTTGGCTGCCCAATTTTCACTCTTCTAGGTTCAAGCGTTCGTTTCCAGTAACACTTTGAATTTTTAGGTTTCACTCTGTTTTCTGTTATATAGATAGATGTCTTTGAAACTCTAAATCAAACACGGTTTGTGCTCGCTCCTTGAAACTTGACAAAATGAAGTAGGTCTAAGTTCTATCTCTATGGTTTGTTTCCTCTTGAAGTACCGCATGCAGAGACAGCCGAAGAACACTTTCATTTGAAAGGGGTTGCCAAGCTTCCAAAAAACTTCTCGTTTGCTGAAATCTCAGCAAACATTTTTTCACCAAATCTTGATGATACTTGGTGGTAATGATCAGTTCACTAAGCCCACTTGGCTGCCCAATTTTCACTCTTCTAGGTTCAAGCGTTCGTTTCCAGTAACACTTTGAATTTTTAGGTTTCACTCTGTTTTCTGTTATATAGATAGATGTGTTTGAAACTCTAAATAAACACGGTTTGTGCTCGCTCCTTGAAACTTGACAAAATGAAGTAGGTCTAAGTTCTATCTCTATGGTTTGTTTCCTCTTGAAGTACCCCATGCAGAGACTGGCGAAAAACACTTTCGTTTGAAAGGGGTTGCCAAGCTTCCAAAAAACTACTCGTTTGCTGAAATCTCAGCAAACATTTTTTCACCAAATCTTGATGATACTTGGTGGTAATGATCAGTTCACTAAGCCCACTTGGCTGCCCAACTTTCACTCTTCTAGGTTCAAGCGTTCGTTTCCAGTAACACTTTGAAATTTTAGGTTTCACTCTGTTTTCTGTTATATAGATAGATGTCTTTGAAACTCTAAATCAAACACGGTTTGTGCTAGCTCCGTGAAACTTGACAAAATGAAGTAGTTCTAAGTTCTATCTCTATGGTTTGTTTCCTCTTGAAGTACCCCATGCAGAGACAGCCGAAGAACACTTTCGTTTGAAAGGGGTTGCCAAGGTTCAAAAACTTCTCGTTTGCTGAAATCTCAGCAAACATTTTTTCACCAAATCTTGATGATACTTGGTGGTAATGATCAGTTCACTAAGCCCACATGGCTGCCCAAGTTTCACTCTTCTAGGTTCAAGCGATCGTTTCCAGTAACAGTGTGAATTTTTAGGTTTCACTCTGTTTTCTACTATATAGATAGATGTGTTTGAAACTCTAAATCAAACACGGTTTGTGCTAGCTCCGTGAAACTTGACAAAATGAAGTAGTTCTAAGTTCTACCTCTATGGTTTGTTTCCTCTTGAAGTACCCCATGCAGAGACTGGCGAAGAACACTTTCGTTTGAAAAGGGGTTGCCAAGCTTCCAAAAAACTACTAGTTTGCTGAAATCTCAGCAAACATTTTTTCACCAAATCTTGATGATACTTGGTGGTAATGATCAGTTCACTAATTCCACTTGGCTGCCCAACTTTCACTCTTCTAGGTTCAGGCGTTCGTTTCCAGTAACACTTTGAATTTTTAGGTTTCACTCTGTTTTCTGTTATATAGATAGATGTGTTTGAAACTCTAAATCAAACACGGTTTGTGCTAGCTCCTTGAAACTTGACAAATTGAAGTAGTTCTAAGTTCTATCTCTATGGTTTGTTTCCTCTTGAAGTACCCCATGCAGAGACTGGCGAAAAACACTTTCGTTTGAAAGGGGTTGCCAAGCTTCCAAAAAACTACTAGTTTGCTGAAATCTCAGCAAACATTTTTTCACCAAATCTTGATGATACTTGGTGGTAATGATCAGTTCACTAATCCCACTTGGCTGCCCAACTTTCACTCTTCTAGGTTCAAGCGTTCGTTTCCAGTAACACTTTGAAATTTTAGGTTTCACTCTGTTTTCTGTTATATAGATAGATGTGTTTGAAACTCTAAATCAAACACGGTTTGTGCTAGCTCCGTGAAACTTGACAAAATGAAGTAGTTCTAAGTTCTATCTCTATGGTTTGTTTCCTCTTGAAGTACCCCATGCAGAGACAGCCGAAGAACACTTTCGTTTGAAAGGGGTTGCCAAGCTTCCAAAAAACTTCTCGTTTGCTGAAATTTCAGCAAACATTTTTTCACCAAATCTTGATGATACTTGGTGGTAATGATCAGTTCACTAAGCCCACTTGGCTGCCCAATTTTCACTCTTCTACGTTCAAGCGTTCGTTTCCAGTAACACTTTGAATTTTTAGGTTTTCACTCTGTTTTCTGTTATATAGATAGATGTGTTTGAAACTCTAAATAAACACGGTTTGTGCTCGCTCCTTGAAACTTGACAAAATGAAGTAGGTCTAAGTTCTATCTCTATGGTTTGTTTCCTCTTGAAGTACCCCATGCAGAGACTGGCGAAAAACACTTTCGTTTGAAAGGGGTTGCCAAGCTTCCAAAAAACTACTAGTTTGCTGAAATCTCAGCAAACATTTTTTCACCAAATCTTGATGATACTTGGTGGTAATGATCAGTTCACTAAGCCCACTTGGCTGCCCAATTTTCACTCTTCTAGGTTCAAGCGTTCGTTTCCAGTAACACATAGAATTTTTAGGTTTCACTCTGTTTTCTGCTATATAGATAGATGTGTTTGAAACTCTAAATAAAACACGGTTTGTGCTAGCTCCTTGAAACTTGAGCAAATGAAGTAGTTCTAAGTTCTATCTCTATGGTTTGTTTCCTCTGAAGTACCCCATGCAGAGACTGGCGAAAAACACTTTCATTTGAAAGGGGTTGCCAAGCTTCCAAAAACTCCTCGTTTGCTGAAATCTCAGCAAACATTTTTTCACCAAATCTTGATGATACTTGGTGGTAATGATCAGTTCACTAAGCCCACTTGGCTGCCCAATTTTCACTCTTCTAGGTTCAAGCGTTCGTTTCCAGTAACACTTTGAAATTTTAGGTTTCACTCTGTTTTCTGTTATATAGATAGATGTGTTTGAAACTCTAAATCAAACACGGTTTGTGCTCGCTCCTTGAAACTTGACAAAATGAAGTAGGTCTAAGTTCTATCTCTATGGTTTGTTTCCTCTTGAAGTACCCCATGCAGAGACTGGCGAAAAACACTTTCGTTTGAAAGGGTTTGCCAAGCTTCCAAAAAACTACCAGTTTGCTGAAATCTCAGCAAACATTTTTTCACCAAATCTTGATGATACTTGGTGGTAATGATCAGTTCACTAAGCCCACTTGGCTGCCCAATTTTCACTCTTCTAGGTTCAAGCGTTCGTTTCCAGTAACACTTGGAATTTTTAGGTTTCACTCTGTTTTCTGCTATATAGATAGATGTGTTTGAAACTCTAAATCAAACACGGTTTGTGCTAGCTCCTTGAAACTTGAGCAAATGAAGTAGTTCTAAGTTCTATCTCTATGGTTTGTTTCCTCTTGAAGTACCCCATGCAGAGACTGGCGAAAAACACTTTCATTTGAAAGGGGTTGCCAGCTTCCAAAAAACTACTAGTTTGCTGAAATCTCAGCAAACATTTTTTCACCAAATCTTGATGATACTTGGTGGTCATGATCAGTTCACTAAGCCCACTTGGCTGCCCAATTTTCACTCTTCTAGGTTCAAGCGTTCGTTTCCAGTAACACGTTGAAATTTTAGGTTTCACTCTGTTTTCTGCTATATAGATAGATGTGTTTGAAACTCTAAATCAAACACGGTTTGTGCTAGCTCCGTGAAACTTGACAAAATGAAGTAGTTCTAAGTTCTATCAATATGGTTTGTTTCCTCTTGAAGTACCCCATGCAGAGACTGGCGAAAAACACTTTCGTTTGAAAGGGGTTGCCAAGCTTCCAAAAAACTACTCGTTTGCTGAAATCTCAGCAAATATTTTTCACCAAATCTTGATGATACTTGGTGGTAATGATCAGTTCACTAATCCCATTTGGCTGCCCAATTTCACTCTTTCTAGGTTCAAGCGTTCGTTTCCAGTAACACTTTGAAATTTTAGGTTTCACTCTGTTTTCTGCTATATAGATAGATGTGTTTGAAACTCTAAATCAAACACGGTTTGTGCTAGCTCCGTGAAACTTGACAAAATGAAGTAGTTCTAAGTTCTATCTCTATGGTTTGTTTCCTCTTGAAGTACCCCATGCAGAGACTGGCGAAGAACACTTTCGTTTGAAAGGGGTTGCCAAGCTTCCAAAAAACTTCTCGTTTGCTGAAATCTCAGCAAACATTTTTTCACCAAATCTTGATGATACTTGGTGGTAATGATCAGTTCACTAAGCCCACTTGGCTGCCCAATTTTCACTCTTCTAGGTTCAAGCGTTCGTTTCCAGTAACACTTTGAATTTTTAGGTTTCACTCTGTTTTCTGTTATATAGATAGATGTGTTTGAAACTCTAAATCAAACACGGTTTGTGCTCGCTCCTTGAAACTTGACAAAATGAAGTAGGTCTAAGTTCTATCTCTATGGTTTGTTCCTCTTGAAGTACCCCATGCAGAGACTGGCGAAAAACACTTTCGTTTGAAAGGGTTTGCCAAGCTTCCAAAAAACTGCTAGTTTTCTGAAATCTCAGCAAACATTTTTTCACCAAATCTTGATGATACTTGGTGGTAATGATCAGTTCACTAAGCCCACTTGGCTGCCCAATTTTCACTCTTCTAGGTTCAAGCGTTCGTTTCCAGTAACACTTTGAATTTTTAGGTTTCACTCTGTTTTCTGCTATATAGATAGATGTGTTTGAAACTCTAAATCAAACACGGTTTGTGCTAGCTCCTTGAAACTTGAGCAAATGAAGTAGTTCTAAGTTCTATCTCTATGGTTTGTTTCCTCTTGAAGTACCCCATGCAGAGACTGGCGAAAAACACTTTCGTTTGAAAGGGGTTGCCAAGCTTCCAAAAAACTACTAGTTTGCTGAAATCTCAGCAAACATTTTTTCACCAAATCTTGATGATACTTGGTGGTAATGATCAGTTCACTAAGCCCACTTGGCTGCCCAATTTTCACTCTTCTAGGTTCAAGCGTTCGTTTCCAGTAACACATAGAATTTTTAGGTTTCACTCTGTTTTCTGCTATATAGATAGATGTGTTTGAAACTCTAAATAAAACACGGTTTGTGCTAGCTCCTTGAAACTTGAGCAAATGAAGTAGTTCTAAGTTCTATCTCTATGGTTTGTTTCCTCTTGAAGTACCCCATGCAGAGACTGGCGAAAAACACTTTCATTTGAAAGGGGTTGCCAAGCTTCCAAAAAACTCCTCGTTTGCTGAAATCTCAGCAAACATTTTTTCACCAAATCTTGATGATACTTGGTGGTAATGATCAGTTCACTAAGCCCACTTGGCTGCCCAATTTTCACTCTTCTAGGTTCAAGCGTTCGTTTCCAGTAACACTTTGAAATTTTAGGTTTCACTCTGTTTTCTGTTATATAGATAGATGTGTTTGAAACTCTAAATCAAACACGGTTTGTGCTCGCTCCTTGAAACTTGACAAAATGAAGTAGGTCTAAGTTCTATCTCTATGGTTTGTTTCCTCTTGAAGTACCCCATGCAGAGACTGGCGAAAAACACTTTCGTTTGAAAGGGTTTGCCAAGCTTCCAAAAAACTACCAGTTTGCTGAAATCTCAGCAAACATTTTTTCACCAAATCTTGATGATACTTGGTGGTAATGATCAGTTCACTAAGCCCACTTGGCTGCCCAATTTTCACTCTTCTAGGTTCAAGCGTTCGTTTCCAGTAACACTTTGAATTTTTAGGTTTCACTCTGTTTTCTGCTATATAGATAGATGTGTTTGAAACTCTAAATCAAACACGGTTTGTGCTAGCTCCTTGAAACTTGAGCAAATGAAGTAGTTCTAAGTTCTATCTCTATGGTTTGTTTCCTCTTGAAGTACCCCATGCAGAGACTGGCGAAAAACACTTTCATTTGAAAGGGGTTGCCAAGCTTCCAAAAAACTACTAGTTTGCTGAAATCTCAGCAAACATTTTTTCACCAAATCTTGATGATACTTGGTGGTCATGATCAGTTCACTAAGCCCACTTGGCTGCCCAATTTTCACTCTTCTAGGTTCAAGCGTTCGTTTCCAGTAACACGTTGAAATTTTAGGTTTCACTCTGTTTTCTGCTATATAGATAGATGTGTTTGAAACTCTAAATCAAACACGGTTTGTGCTAGCTCCGTGAAACTTGACAAAATGAAGTAGTTCTAAGTTCTATCAATATGGTTTGTTTCCTCTTGAAGTACCCCATGCAGAGACTGGCGAAAAACACTTTCGTTTGAAAGGGGTTGCCAAGCTTCCAAAAAACTACTAGTTTGCTGAAATCTCAGCAAATATTTTTTCACCAAATCTTGATGATACTTGGTGGTAATGATCAGTTCACTAATCCCACTTGGCTGCCCAACTTTCACTCTTCTAGGTTCAAGCATTCGTTTCCAGTAACAGTTTGAATTTTTAGGTTTCACTCTGTTTTCTGCTATATAGATGGATGTCTTTGAAATTCTAAATCAAACACGGTTTGTGCTAGCTCCGTGAAACTTGACAAAATGAAGTAGTTCTAAGTTCTATCTCTATGGTTTGTTTCCTCTTGAAGTACCCCATGCAGAGACTGGCGAAAAACACTTTCGTTTGAAAGGGGTTGCCAAGCTTCCAAAAAACTACTCGTTTGCTGAAATCTCAGCAAATATTTTTTCACCAAATCTTGATGATACTTGGTGGTAATGATCAGTTCACTAATCCCACTTGGCTGCCCAATTTTCACTCTTCTAGGTTCAAGCGTTCGTTTCCAGTAACACTTTGAAATTTTAGGTTTCACTCTGTTTTCTGCTATATAGATAGATGTGTTTGAAACTCTAAATCAAACACGGTTTGTGCTAGCTCCGTGAAACTTGACAAAATGAAGTAGTTCTAAGTTCTATCTCTATGGTTTGTTTCCTCTTGAAGTACCCCATGCAGAGACGGGCGAAGAACACTTTCGTTTGAAAGGGGTTGCCAAGCTTCCAAAAAACTTCTCGTTTGCTGAAATCTCAGCAAACATTTTTTCACCAAATCTTGATGATACTTGGTGGTAATGATCAGTTCACTAAGCCCACTTGGCTGCCCAATTTTCACTCTTCTAGGTTCAAGCGTTCGTTTCCAGTAACACTTTGAATTTTTAGGTTTCACTCTGTTTTCTGTTATATAGATAGATGTGTTTGAAACTCTAAATCAAACACGGTTTGTGCTCGCTCCTTGAAACTTGACAAAATGAAGTAGGTCTAAGTTCTATCTCTATGGTTTGTTCCTCTTGAAGTACCCCATGCAGAGACTGGCGAAAAACACTTTCGTTTGAAAGGGTTTGCCAAGCTTCCAAAAAACTGCTAGTTTTCTGAAATCTCAGCAAACATTTTTTCACCAAATCTTGATGATACTTGGTGGTAATGATCAGTTCACTAAGCCCACTTGGCTGCCCAATTTTCACTCTTCTAGGTTCAAGCGTTCGTTTCCAGTAACACTTTGAATTTTTAGGTTTCACTCTGTTTTCTGCTATATAGATAGATGTGTTTGAAACTCTAAATCAAACACGGTTTGTGCTAGCTCCTTGAAACTTGAGCAAATGAAGTAGTTCTAAGTTCTATCTCTATGGTTTGTTTCCTCTTGAAGTACCCCATGCAGAGACTGGCGAAAAACACTTTCATTTGAAAGGGGTTGCCAAGCTTCCAAAAAACTACTAGTTTGCTGAAATCTCAGCAAACATTTTTTCACCAAATCTTGATGATACTTGGTGGTAATGATCAGTTCACTAAGACCACTTGGCTGCCCAATTTTTACTCTTCTAGGTTCAAGCGTTCGTTTCCAGTAACACTTTGAAATTTTAGGTTTCACTCTGTTTTCTGCTATACAGATAGATGTCTTTGAAACTCTAAATCAAACACGGTTTGTGCTAGCTCTTTGAAACTTGACAAAATGAAGTAGTTGTAAGTTCTATCTCTATGGTTTGTTTCCTCTTGAAGTACCCCATGCAGAGACTGGCGAAAAACACTTTCGTTTGAAAGGGGTTGCCAAGCTTCCAAAAAACTACTCGTTTGCTGAAATCTCAGCAAACATTTTTTCACCAAATCTTGATGATACTTGGTGGTAATGATCAGTTCACTAATCCCACTTGGCTGCCCAATTTTCACTCTTCTAGGTTCAAGCGTTCGTTTCCAGTAACACTTTGAAATTTTAGGTTTCACTCTGTTTTCTGCTATATAGATAGATGTGTTTGAAACTCTAAATCAAACACGGTTTGTGCTAGCTCCGTGAAACTTGACAAAATGAAGTAGTTCTAAGTTCTATCTCTATGGTTTGTTTCCTCTTGAAGTACCCCATGCAGAGACTGGCGAAAAACACTTTCGTTTGAAAGGGGTTGCCAAGCTTCCAAAAAACTACTAGTTTGCTGAAATCTCAGCAAACATTTTTTCACCAAATCTTGATGATACTTGGTGGTAATGATCAGTTCACTAATCCCACTTGGCTGCCCAACTTTCACTCTTCTAGGTTCAAGCATTCGTTTCCAGTAACAGTTTGAATTTTTAGGTTTCACTCTGTTTTCTGCTATATAGATGGATGTCTTTGAAATTCTAAATCAAACACGGTTTGTGCTAGCTCCGTGAAACTTGACAAAATGAAGTAGTTCTAAGTTCTATCTCTATGGTTTGTTTCCTCTTGAAGTACCCCATGCAGAGACTGGCGAAAAACACTTTCGTTTGAAAGGGGTTGCCAAGCTTTTAAAAAACTACTCGTTTGCTGAAATCTCAGCAAATATTTTTTCACCAAATCTTGATGATACTTGGTGGTAATGATCAGTTCACTAAGCCCACTTGGCTGCCCAATTTTCACTCTTCTAGGTTCAAGCGTTCGTTTCCAGTAACACTTTGAAATTTTAGGTTTCACTCTGTTTTCTGCTATATAGATAGATGTGTTTGAAACTCTAAATCAAACACGGTTTGTGCTAGCTCCGGGAAACTTGACAAAATGAAGTAGTTCTAAGTTCTATCTCTATGGTTTGTTTCCTCTTGAAGTACCCCATGCAGAGACTGGCGAAGAACACTTTCGTTTGAAAGGGGTTGCCAAGCTTCCAAATAACTTCTCGTTTGCTGAAATCTCAGGAAACATTTTTTCACCAAATCTTGATGATACTTGGTGGTAATGATCAGTTCACTAATCCCACTTGGCTGCCCAACTTTCACTCTTCTAGGTTCAAGCGTTCGTTTCCAGTAACAGTTTGAATTTTTAGGTTTCACTCTGTTTTCTGTTATATAGATAGATGTGTTTGAAACTCTAAATCAAACACGGTTTGTGCTAGCTCCGTAAAACTTGACAAAATGAAGTAGTTCTAAGTTCTATCTCTATGGTTTGTTTCCTCTTGAAGTACCCCATGCAGAGACTGGCGAAGAACACTTTCGTTTGAAAGGGGTTGCCAAGCTTCCAAAAAACTACTAGTTTGCTGAAATCTCAGCAAACATTTTTTCACCAAATCTTGATGATACTTGGTGGTAATGATCAGTTCACTAAGCCCACTTGGCTGCCCAATTTTCACTCTTCTAGGTTCAAGCGTTCGTTTCCAGGAACACTTTGAATTTTTAGGTTTCACTCTGTTTTCTGCTATATAGATAGATGTGTTTGAAACTCTAAATCAAACACGGTTTGTGCTAGCTCCTTGAAACTTGAGCAAATGAAGTAGTTCTAAGTTCTATCTCTATGGTTTGTTTCCTCTTGAAGTACCCCATGCAGAGACTGGCGAAAAACACTTTCGTTTGAAAGGGGTTGCCAAGCTTCCAAAAAACTACTAGTTTGCTGAAATCTCAGCAAACATTTTTTCACCAAAACTTGATGATACTTGGTGGTAATGATCAGTTCACTAAGCCCACTTGGCTGCCCAATTTTTACTCTTCTAGGTTCAAGCGTTCGTTTCCAGTAACACTTTGAAATTTTAGGTTTCACTCTGTTTTCTGCTATATAGATAGATGTGTTTGAAACTCTAAATCAAACACGGTTTGTGCTAGCTCCGTGAAACTTGGCAAAATGAAGTAGTTCTAAGTTCTATCTCTATGGTTTGTTTCCTCTTGAAGTACCCCATGCAGAGACTGGCGAAGAACACTTTCGTTTGAAAGGGGTTGCCAAGCTTCCAAAAAACTACCCGTTTGCTGAAATCTCAGCAAACATTTTTTCACCAAATCTTGATGATACTTGGTGGTAATGATCATTTCACTAATCCCACTTGGCTGCCCAATTTTTATTCTTCTAGGTAGAAGCATTCGTTTCCAGTAACAGTTTGAATTTTTAGGTTTCACTCTGTTTTCTCCTACATAGATAGCTGTGTTTGGAAATCTAAATCAAACACGGTTTGTGCTAGCTCCTTGAAACTTGACCAAGTGAAGTAGTTCTAAGTTCTATCTCTATGGTTTGTTTCCTCTTGAAGTACCCCATGCAGAGACTGGCGAAAAACACTTTCATTTGAAAGGGGTTGCCAAGCTTCCAAAAAACTACTAGTTTGCTGAAATCTCACCAAACATTTTTTCACCAAATCTTGATGATACTTGGTGGTAATGATCAGTTCACTAAGCCCACTTGGCTGCCCAACTTTCACTCTTCTAGGTTCAAGCGTTCGTTTCCAGTAGCAGTTTGAATTTTTAGGTTTCACTCTGTTTTCTGCTATATAGATAGATGTGTTTGAAACTCTAAATCAAACACGGTTTGTGCTAGCTCCGTGAAACTTGACAAAATGAAGTAGTTCTAAGTTCTATCTCTATGGTTTGTTTCCTCTTGAAGTACCCCATGCTGAGACTGGCGAAAAACACTTTCGTTTGAAAGGGGTTGCCAAGCTTCCAAAAAACTACTAGTTTGCTGAAATCTCAGCAAACATTTTTTCACCAAATCTTGATGATACTTGGTGGTAATGATCAGTTCACTAATCCCACTTGGCTGCCCAACTTTCACTCTTCTAGGCTCAAGCGTTCGTTTCCAGTAACAGTTTGAATTTTTAGATTTCACTCTGTTTTCTGTTATATAGATAGATGTGTTTGAAACTCTAAATCAAACACGGTTTGTGCTAGCTCCGTGAAACTTGACAAAATGAAGTAGTTCTAAGTTCTATCTCTATGGTTTGTTTCCTCTTGAAGTACCCCATGCAGAGACTGGCGAAGAACACTTTCGTTTGAAAGGGGTTGCCAAGCTTCCAAAAAACTTCTCATTTGCTGAAATCTCAGCAAACATTTTTTCACCAAATCTTGATGATACTTGGTGGTAATGATCAGTTCACTAAGCCCATTTGGCTGCCCAATTTTCACTCTTCTAGGTTCAAGCGTTCGTTTCCAGTAACAGTTTGAATTTTTAGGTTTCACTCTGTTTTCTGCTATATAGATAGATGTCTTTGAAACTCTAAATCAAACACGGTTTGTGCTTGCTCCTTGAAACTTGAGCAAATGAAGTAGTTCTAAGTTCTATCTCTATGGTTTGTTTCCTCTTGAAGTACCCCATGCAGAGACTGGTGAAAAACACTTTCATTTGAAAGGGGTTGCCAAGCTTCCAAAAAAACTACTAGTTTGCTGAAATCTCAGCAAACATTTTTTCACCAAATCTTGATGATACTTGGTGGTAATGATCAGTTCACTAAGCCCACTTGGCTGCCCAACTTTCACTCTTCTAGGTTCAAGCGTTCGTTTCCAGTAACAGTTTGAATTTTTAGGTTTCACTCTGTTTTCTGCTATATAGATAGATGTGTTTGAAACTCTAAATCAAACACGGTTTGTGCTAGCTCCGTGAAACTTGACAAAATGAAGTAGTTCTAAGTTCTATGTCTATGGTTTGTTTCCTCTTGAAGTACCCCATGCAGAGACTGGCAAAAAAAACTTTCGTTTGAAAGGGGTTGCCAAGCTTCCAAAAAACTACTCGTTTGCTGAAATCTCAGCAAACATTTTTTCACCAAATCTTGATGATACTTGGTGGTAATGATCAGTTCACTAATCCCACTTGGCTGCCAAATTTTTATTCTTCTAGGTTGAAGCATTCGTTTCCAGTAACAGTTTGAATTTTTAGGTTTTACTCTGTTTTCACCTACATAGATAGCTGTGTTTGGAATTCTAAATCAAACACGGTTTGTGCTAGCTCCTTGAAACTTGACAAAATGAAGTAGTTCTAAGTTCTATCTCTATGGTTTGTTTCCTCTTGAAGTACCCCATGCAGAGACTGGCGAAAAACACTTTCGTTTTAAAGGGGTTGCCAAGCTTCCAAAAAACTACTAGTTTGCTGAAATCTCAGCAAACATTTTTTCACCAAAACTTGATGATACTTGGTGGTAATGATCAGTTCACTAAGCCCACTTGGCTACCCAATTTTTACTCTTCTAGGTTCAAGCGTTCGTTTCCAGTAACACTTTGAAATTTTAGGTTTCACTCTGTTTTCTGCTATATAGATAGATGTCTTTGAAACTCTAAATCAAACACGGTTTGTGCTACCTCCTTGAAACTTTACAAAATGAAGTAGTTGTAAGTTCTATCTCTATGGTTTGTTTCCTCTTGAAGTACCCCATGCAGAGACTGGCGAAAAACACTTTCGTTTGAAAGGGGTTGCCAGGCTTCCAAAAAACTACTAGTTTGCTGAAATCTCAGCAAACATTTTTTCACCAAATCTTGATGATACTTGGTGGTAATGATCAGTTCACTAATCCCACTTGACTGCCCAATTTTTATTCTTCTAGGTTGAAGCATTCGTTTCCAGTAACAGTTTGAATTTTTAGGTTTCACTCTGTTTTCTCCTACATAGATAGCTGTGTTTGGAATTCTAAATCAAACACGGTTTGTGCTAGCTCCTTGAAACTTGACAAAATGAAGTAGTTCTAAGTTCTATCTCTATGGTTTGTTTCCTCTTGAAGTACCCCATGCAGAGACTGGCGAAAAACACTTTCATTTGAAAGGGGTTGCCAAGCTTCCAAAAAACTACTAGTTTGCTGAAATCTCAGCAAACATTTTTTCACCAAATCTTGATGATACTTGGTGGTAATGATCAGTTCACTAAGCCCACTTGGCTGCCCAACTTTCACTCTTCTAGGTTCAAGCGTTCGTTTCCAGTAACAGTTTGAATTTTTAGGTTTCACTCTGTTTTCTGCTATATAGATAGATGTCTCGAAACACTAAATCAAACACGGTTTGTGCTAGCTCCGTGAAACTTGACAAAATGAAGTAGTTCTAAGTTCTATCTCTATGGTTTGTTTCCTCTTGAAGTACCCCATGCAGAGACTGGCGAAAAACACTTTCGTTTGAAAGGGGTTGCCAAGCTTCCAAAAAACTACTATTTTGCTGAAATCTCAGCAAATATTTTTTCACCAAATCTTGATGATACGTGGTGGTATTGATCAGTTCACTAATCTCACTTGGCTGCCCACCCTCACTCTTCTAGGTTCAAGCGTTCGTTTCCAGTAACAGTTTGAATTTTTAGGTTTCACTCTGTTTTCTGTTATATAGATAGATGTGTTTGAAACTCTAAATCAAACACGGTTTGTGCTAGCTCCGTGAAACTTGACAAAATGAAGTAGTTCTAAGTTCTATCTCTATGGTTTGTTTCCTCCTGAAGTACCCCATGCAGAGACTGGCGAAAAAAACTTTCGTTTGAAAGGGGTTGCCAAGCTTCCAAAAAACTACTCGTTTGCTGAAATCTCAGCAAACATTTTTTCACCAAATCTTGATGATACTTGGTGGTAATGATCAGTTCACTAAGCCCACTTGGCTGCCCAATTTTCACTCTTCTAGGTTCAAGCGTTCGTTTCCAGTAACACTTTGAAATTTTAGGTTTCACTCTGTTTTCTGCTATATAGATACATGTGTTTGAAACTCTAAATCAAACACGGTTTGTGCTAGCTCCGTGAAACTTGACAAAATGAAGTAGTTCTAAGTTCTATCTCTATGGTTTGTTTCCTCTTGAAGTACCCCATGCAGAGACTGGCGAAGAACACTTTCGTTTGAAAGGGGTTGCCAAGCTTCCAAAAAACTTCTCGTTTGCTGAAATCTCAGCAAACATTTTTTCACAAAATCTTGATGATACTTGGTGGTAATGATCAGTTCACTAATCCCACTTGGCTGCCCAATTTTTATTCTTCTAGGTTGAAGCATTCGTTTCCAGTAACAGTTTGAATTTTTAGGTTTTACTCTGTTTTCTCCTACATAGATAGCTGTGTTTGGAATTCTAAATCAAACACGGTTTTTGCTAGCTCCTTGAAACTTGACAAAATGAAGTAGTTCTACGTTCTATCTCTATGGTTTGTTTCCTCTTGAAGTACCCCATGCAGAGACTGGCGAAAAACACTTTCGTTTTAAAGGGGTTGCCAAGCTTCCAAAAAACTACTAGTTTGCTGAAATCTCAGCAAACATTTTTTCACCAAAACTTGATGATACTTGGTGGTAATGATCAGTTCACTAAGCCCACTTGGCTGCCCAATTTTTACTCTTCTAGGTTCAAGCGTTCGTTTCCAGTAACACCTTGAAATTTTAGGTTTCACTCTGTTTTCTGCTATATAGATAGATGTCTTTGAAACTCTAAATCAAACACGGTTTGTGCTAGCTCCTTGAAACTTGACAAAATGAAGTAGTTGTAAGTTCTATCTCTATGGTTTTTTTCCTCTTGAAGTACCCCATGCAGAGACTGGCGAAAAACACTTTCGTTTGAAAGGGGTTGCCAGGCTTCCAAAAAACTACTAGTTTGCTGAAATCTCAGCAAACATTTTTTCACCAAATCTTGATGATACTTGGTGGTAATGATCAGTTCACTAATCCCACTTGACTGCCCAATTTTTATTCTTCTAGGTTGAAGCATTCGTTTCCAGTAACAGTTTGAATTTTTAGGTTTCACTCTGTTTTCTCCTACATAGATAGCTGTGTTTGGAATTCTAAATCAAACACGGTTTGTGCTAGCTCCTTGAAACTTGACAAAATGAAGTAGTTCTAAGTTCTATCTCTATGGTTTGTTTCCTCTTGAAGTACCCCATGCAGAGACTGGCGAAAAACACTTTCATTTGAAAGGGGTTGCCAAGCTTCAAAAAAACTACTAGTTTGCTGAAATCTCAGCAAACATTTTTTCACCAAATCTTGATGATCCTTGGTGGTAATGATCAGTTCACTAAGCCCACTTGGCTGCCCAACTTTCACTCTTCTAGGTTCAAGCGTTCGTTTCCAGTAACAGTTTGAATTTTTAGGTTTCACTCTGTTTTCTGCTATATAGATAGATGTCTCGAAACACTAAATCAAACACGGTTTGTGCTAGCTCCGTGAAACTTGACAAAATGAAGTAGTTCTAAGTTCTATCTCTATGGTTTGTTTCCTCTTGAAGTACCCCATGCAGAGACTGGCGAAAAACACTTTCGTTTGAAAGGGGTTGCCAAGCTTCCAAAAAACTACTCGTTTGCTGAAATCTCAGCAAACATTTTTTCACCAAATCTTGATGATACTTGGTGGTAATGATCAGTTCACTAATCCCACTTGGCTGCCCAACTTTAACTCTTCTAGGTTCAAGCGTTCGTTTCCAGTAACAGTTTGAATTTTTAGGTTTCACTCTGTTTTCTGTTATATAGATAGATGTGTTTGAAACTCTAAATCAAACACGGTTTGTGCTAGCTCCGTGAAACTTGACAAAATGAAGTAGTTCTAAGTTCTATCTCTATGGTTTGTTTCCTCTTGAATTACCCCATGCAGAGACGGGCGAAGAACACTTTCGTTTGAAAGGGGTTGCCAAGCTTCCAAAAAACTTCTCGTTTGCTGAAATCTCAGCAAACATTTTTTCACCAAATCTTGATGATACTTGGTGGTAATGATCAGTTCCCTAAGCCCACTTGGCTGCCCAATTTTCACTCTTCTAGGTTCAAGCGTTCGTTTCCAGTAACACTTTGAATTTTTAGGTTTCACTCTGTTTTCTGCTATATAGATAGATGTGTTTGAAACTCTAAATCAAACAGGGTTTGTGCTAGCTCCTTGAAACTTGACAAAATGAAGTAGTTCTAAGTTCTATCTCTATGGTTTGTTTCCTCTTGAAGTACCCCATGCAGAGACTGGCGAAAAACACTTTCGTTTGAAAGGTGTTGCCAAGCTTCCAAAAAACTACTAGTTAGCTGAAATCTCAGCAAATATTTTTTCACCAAATCTTGATGATACGTGGTGGTATTGATCAGTTCACTAATCTCACTTGGCTGCCCAACTTTCACTCTTCTAGGTTCAAGCGTTCGTTTCCAGTAGCAGTTTGAATTTTTAGGTTTCACTCTGTTTTCTGTTATATAGATAGATGTGTTTGAAACTCTAAATCAAACACGGTTTGTGCTAGCTCCGTGAAACTTGACAAAATGAAGTAGTTCTAAGTTCTATCTCTATGGTTTGTTTCCTTCTGAAGTACCCCATGCAGAGACTGGCGAAGAACACTTTCATTTGAAAGGGGTTGTCAAGCTTCCAAAAAACTACTAGTTTGCTGAAATCTCAGCAAACATTTTTTCACCAAACTTTGATGATACTTGGT
This sequence comes from Callospermophilus lateralis, assembly GCF_048772815.1. Taxonomy (NCBI): domain Eukaryota; kingdom Metazoa; phylum Chordata; class Mammalia; order Rodentia; family Sciuridae; genus Callospermophilus; species Callospermophilus lateralis. The sequence goes on from NW_027517257.1 coordinate 27,667, forward strand.
GGTAATGATCAGTTCACTAAGCCCACTTGGCTGCCCAATTTTCACTCTTCTAGGTTCAAGCATTCTTTTCCAGTAACACTTTGAATTTTTAGGTTTCACTCTGTTTTCTGCTATATAGATAGATGTGTTTGAAACTCTAAATCAAACACGGTTTGTGCTAGCTCCTTAAAAATTGAGCAAATGAAGTAGTTCTAAGTTCTATCTCTATGGTTTGTTTCCTCTTGAAGTACCCCATGCAGAGACTGGCGAAAAACACTTTCGTTTTAAAGGGGTTGCCAAGCTTCCAAAAAACTACTAGTTTGCTGAAATCTCAGCAAACATTTTTTCACCAAAACTTGATGATACTTGGTGGTAATGATCAGTTCACTAAGCCCACTTGGCTGCCCAATTTTTACTCTTCTGGGTTCAAGCGTTCGTTTCCAGTAACACTTTGAAATTTTAGGTTTCACTCTGTTTTCTGCTATATAGATAGATGTCTTTGAAACTCTAAATCAAACACGGTTTGTGCTAGCTCCTTGAAACTTGACAAAATGAAGTAGTTGTAAGTTCTATCTCTATGGTTTGTTTCCTCTTGAAGTACCCCATGCAGAGACTGGCGAAAAACACTTTCGTTTGAAAGGGGTTGCCAAGCTTCCAAAAAACTACTAGTTTGCTGAAATCTCAGCAAACATTTTTTCACCAAATCTTGATGATACTTGGTGGTAATGATCAGTTCACTAATCCCACTTGGCTGCCCAATTTTTATTTTTCTAGGTTGAAGCATTCGTTTCCAGTAACAGTTTGAATTTTTAGGTTTCACTCTGTTTTCTCCTACATAGATAGCTGTGTTTGGAATTCTAAATCAAACACGGTTTGTGCTAGCTCCTTGAAACTTGACCAAATGAAGTAGTTCTAAGTTCTATCTCTATGGTTTGTTTCCTCTTGAAGTACCCCATGCAGAGACTGTCGAAGAACACGTTCGTTTGAAAGGGGTTGCCAAGCTTCCAAAAACTACTAGTTTGCTGAAGTCTCAGCAAACATTTTTTCACCAAATCTTGATGATACTTGGTGGTAATGATCAGTTCACTAATCCCACTTGGCTGCCCAACTTTCACTCTTCTAGGTTCAAGCGTTCGTTTCCAGTAGCAGTTTGAATTTTTAGGTTTCACTCTGTTTTCTGTTATATAGATAGATGTGTTTGGAATTCTAAATCAAACACGGTTTGTGCTAGCTCCTTGAAACTTGACAAAATGAAGTAGTTCTAAGTTCTATCTCTATGGTTTGTTTCCTCTTGAAGTACCCCATGCAGAGACTGGCGAAAAACACTTTCATTTGAAAGGGGTTGCCAAGCTTCAAAAAAACTACTAGTTTGCTGAAATCTCAGCAAACATTTTTTCACCAAATCTTGATGATCCTTGGTGGTAATGATCAGTTCACTAAGCCCACTTGGCTGCCCAACTTTCACTCTTCTAGGTTCAAGCGTTCGTTTCCAGTAACAGTTTGAATTTTTAGGTTTCACTCTGTTTTCTGCTATATAGATAGATGTCTCGAAACACTAAATCAAACACGGTTTGTGCTAGCTCCGTGAAACTTGACAAAATGAAGTAGTTCTAAGTTCTATCTCTATGGTTTGTTTCCTCTTGAAGTACCCCATGCAGAGACTGGCGAAAAACACTTTCGTTTGAAAGGGGTTGCCAAGCTTCCAAAAAACTACTCGTTTGCTGAAATCTCAGCAAACATTTTTTCACCAAATCTTGATGATACTTGGTGGTAATGATCAGTTCACTAATCCCACTTGGCTGCCCAACTTTAACTCTTCTAGGTTCAAGCGTTCGTTTCCAGTAACAGTTTGAATTTTTAGGTTTCACTCTGTTTTCTGTTATATAGATAGATGTGTTTGAAACTCTAAATCAAACACGGTTTGTGCTAGCTCCGTGAAACTTGACAAAATGAAGTAGTTCTAAGTTCTATCTCTATGGTTTGTTTCCTCTTGAATTACCCCATGCAGAGACGGGCGAAGAACACTTTCGTTTGAAAGGGGTTGCCAAGCTTCCAAAAAACTTCTCGTTTGCTGAAATCTCAGCAAACATTTTTTCACCAAATCTTGATGATACTTGGTGGTAATGATCAGTTCCCTAAGCCCACTTGGCTGCCCAATTTTCACTCTTCTAGGTTCAAGCGTTCGTTTCCAGTAACACTTTGAATTTTTAGGTTTCACTCTGTTTTCTGCTATATAGATAGATGTGTTTGAAACTCTAAATCAAACAGGGTTTGTGCTAGCTCCTTGAAACTTGACAAAATGAAGTAGTTCTAAGTTCTATCTCTATGGTTTGTTTCCTCTTGAAGTACCCCATGCAGAGACTGGCGAAAAACACTTTCGTTTGAAAGGTGTTGCCAAGCTTCCAAAAAACTACTAGTTAGCTGAAATCTCAGCAAATATTTTTTCACCAAATCTTGATGATACGTGGTGGTATTGATCAGTTCACTAATCTCACTTGGCTGCCCAACTTTCACTCTTCTAGGTTCAAGCGTTCGTTTCCAGTAGCAGTTTGAATTTTTAGGTTTCACTCTGTTTTCTGTTATATAGATAGATGTGTTTGAAACTCTAAATCAAACACGGTTTGTGCTAGCTCCGTGAAACTTGACAAAATGAAGTAGTTCTAAGTTCTATCTCTATGGTTTGTTTCCTTCTGAAGTACCCCATGCAGAGACTGGCGAAGAACACTTTCATTTGAAAGGGTTGTCAAGCTTCCAAAAAACTACTAGTTTGCTGAAATCTCAGCAAACATTTTTTCACCAAACTTTGATGATACTTGGTGGTAATGATCAGTTCACTAAGCCCACTTGGCTGCCCAATTTTCACTCTTCTAGGTTCAAGCATTCTTTTCCAGTAACACTTTGAATTTTTAGGTTTCACTCTGTTTTCTGCTATATAGATAGATGTGTTGAAAACTCTAAATCAAACACGGTTTGTGCTAGCTCCTTAAAAATTGAGCAAATGAAGTAGTTCTAAGTTCTATCTCTATGGTTTGTTTCCTCTTGAAGTACCCCATGCAGAGACTGGGGCGAAAAACACTTTCGTTTTAAAGGGGTTGCCAAGCTTCCAAAAAACTACTAGTTTGCTGAAATCTCAGCAAACATTTTTTCACCAAAACTTGATGATACTTGGTGGTAATGATCAGTTCACTAAGCCCACTTGGCTGCCCAATTTTTACTCTTCTAGGTTCAAGCGTTCGTTTCCAGTAACACTTTGAAATTTTAGGTTTCACTCTGTTTTCTGCTATATAGATAGATGTCTTTGAAACTCTAAATCAAACACGGTTTGTGCTAGCTCCTTGAAACTTGACAAAATGAAGTAGTTGTAAGTTCTATCTCTATGGTTTGTTTCCTCTTGAAGTACCCCATGCAGAGACTGGCGAAAAACACTTTCGTTTGAAAGGGGTTGCCAAGCTTCCAAAAAACTACTAGTTTGCTGAAATCTCAGCAAACATTTTTTCACCAAATCTTGATGATACTTGGTGGTAATGATCAGTTCACTAATCCCACTTGGCTGCCCAATTTTTATTTTTCTAGGTTGAAGCATTCGTTTCCAGTAACAGTTTGAATTTTTTAGGTTTCACTCTGTTTTCTCCTACATAGATAGCTGTGTTTGGAATTCTAAATCAAACACGGTTTGTGCTAGCTCCTTGAAACTTGACCAAATGAAGTAGTTCTAAGTTCTATCTCTATGGTTTGTTTCCTCTTGAAGTACCCCATGCAGAGACTGTCGAAGAACACGTTCGTTTGAAAGGGGTTGCCAAGCTTCCAAAAACTACTAGTTTGCTGAAGTCTCAGCAAACATTTTTTCACCAAATCTTGATGATACTTGGTGGTAATGATCAGTTCACTAATCCCACTTGGCTGCCCAACTTTCACTCTTCTAGGTTCAAGCGTTCGTTTCCAGTAGCAGTTTGAATTTTTAGGTTTCACTCTGTTTTCTGTTATATAGATAGATGTGTTTGAAACTCTAAATCAAACACGGTTTGTGCTAGCTCCGTGAAACTTGACAAAATGAAGTAGTTCTAAGTTCTATCTCTATGGTTTGTTTCCTTCTGAAGTACCCCATGCAGAGACTGGCGAAGAACACTTTCATTTGAAAGGGGTTGTCAAGCTTCCAAAAAACTACTAGTTTGGCTGAAATCTCAGCAAACATTTTTTCACCAAATCTTGATGATACTTGGTGGTAATGATCAGTTCACTAAGCCCACTTGGCTGCCCAATTTTCACTCTTCTAGGTTCAAGCATTCTTTTCCAGTAACACTTTGAATTTTTAGGTTTCACTCTGTTTTCTGCTATATAGATAGATGTGTTTGAAACTCTAAATCAAACACGGTTTGTGCTAGCTCCTTAAAAATTGAGCAAATGAAGTAGTTCTAAGTTCTATCTCTATGGTTTGTTTCCTCTTGAAGTACCCCATGCAGAGACTGGCGAAAAACACTTTCGTTTTAAAGGGGTTGCCAAGCTTCCAAAAAACTACTAGTTTGCTGAAATCTCAGCAAACATTTTTTCACCAAAACTTGATGATACTTGGTGGTAATGATCAGTTCACTAAGCCCACTTGGCTGCCCAATTTTTACTCTTCTAGGTTCAAGCGTTCGTTTCCAGTAACACTTTGAAATTTTAGGTTTCACTCTGTTTTCTGCTATATAGATAGATGTCTTTGAAACTCTAAATCAAACACGGTTTGTGCTAGCTCCTTGAAACTTGACAAAATGAAGTAGTTGTAAGTTCTATCTCTATGGTTTGTTTCCTCTTGAAGTACCCCATGCAGAGACTGGCGAAAACACTTTCGTTTGAAAGGGGTTGCCAAGCTTCCAAAAAACTACTAGTTTGCTGAAATCTCAGCAAACATTTTTTCACCAAATCTTGATGATACTTGGTGGTAATGATCAGTTCACTAATCCCACTTGGCTGCCCAATTTTTATTTTTCTAGTTGAAGCATTCGTTTCCAGTAACAGTTTGAATTTTTAGGTTTCACTCTGTTTTCTCCTACATAGATAGCTGTGTTTGGAATTCTAAATCAAACACGGTTTGTGCTAGCTCCTTGAAACTTGACCAAATGAAGAGTAGTTCTAAGTTCTATCTCTATGGTTTGTTTCCTCTTGAAGTACCCCATGCAGAGACTGTCGAAGAACACGTTCGTTTGAAAGGGGTTGCCAAGCTTCCAAAAACTACTAGTTTGCTGAAGTCTCAGCAAACATTTTTTCACCAAATCTTGATGATACTTGGTGGTAATGATCAGTTCACTAATCCCACTTGGCTGCCCAACTTTCACTCTTCTAGGTTCAAGCGTTCGTTTCCAGTAACACTTTGAATTTTTAGGTTTCACTCTGTTTTCTGTTATATAGATAGATGTGTTTGAAACTCTAAATCAAACACGGTTTGTGCTAGCTCCTTGAAACTTGACAAAATGAAGTAGTTCTAAGTTCTATCTCTATGGTTTGTTTCCTCTTGAAGTACCCCATGCAGAGACTGGCGAAAAACACTTTCGTTTGAAAGGGGTTGCCAAGCTTCCAAAAAACTACTAGTTTGCTGAAATCTCAGCAAATATTTTTTCACCAAATCTTGATGATACTTGGTGGTAATGATCAGTTCACTAATCCCACTTGGCTGCCCAACTTTCACTCTTCTAGGATCAAGCGTTCGTTTCCTGTAACAGTTTGAATTTTTAGGTTTCACTCTGTTTTCTGCTATATAGATAGATGTCTTTGAAACTCTAAATCAAACACGGTTTGTGCTAGCTCCGTGAAACTTTACCAAATGAAGTAGTTCTAAGTTCTATCTCTATGGTGTGTTTCCTCTTGAAGTACCCCATGCAGAGACTGGCGAAGAACACTTTCGTTTGAAAGGGGTTGCCAAGCTTCCAAAAAAATTCTCGTTTGCTGAAATCTCAGCAAACATTTTTTCACCAAATCTTGATGATACTTGGTGGTAATGATCAGATCACTAAGCGCACTTGGCTGCCCAATTTTCACTCTTCTAGGTTCAAGCGTTCGTTTCCAGTAACACTTTGAATTTTTAGGTTTCACTCTGTTTTCTGTTATATAGATAGATGTGTTTGAAACTCTAAATCAAACACGGTTTGTGCTAGCTCCTTGAAACTTGACCAAATGAAGTAGGTCTAAGTTCTATCTCTATGGTTTGTTTCCTCTTGAAGTACCCCATGCAGAGACTGGCGAAAAACACTTTCGTTTGAAAGGGGTTGCCAAGCTTCCAAAAAACTACTCGTTTGCTGAAATCTCAGCAAACATTTTTTCACCAAATCTTGATGATACTTGGTGGTAATGATCAGTTCACTAATCCCACTTGGCTGCCCAACTTTCACTCTTCTAGGTTCAAGCATTCGTTTCCAGTAACAGTTTGAATTTTTAGGTTTCACTCTGTTTTCTGTTATATAGATAGATGTGTTTGAAACTCTAAATCAAACACGGTTTGTGCTAGCTCCGTGAAACTTGACAAAATGAAGTAGTTCTAAATTCTGTCTCTATGGTTTGTTTCTTCTTGAATTACCCCATGCAGAGACTGGCGAAGAACACTTTCGTTTGAAAGGGGTTGCCAAGCTTCCAAAAAACTTCTCGTTTGCTGAAATCTCAGCAAACATTTTTTCACCAAATCTTGATGATACTTGGTGGTAATGATCAGTTCACTAATCCCACTTGGCTGCCCAACTTTCACTCTTCTAGGTTCAAGCGTTCGTTTCCAGTAACAGTTTGAATTTTTAGGTTTCCCTCTGTTTTCTGCTATATAGATAGATGTCTTTGAAACTCTAAATCAAACACGGTTTGTTCTAGCTCCGTGAAAACGTGACAAAATGAAGTAGTTCTAAGTTCTATCTCTATGGTTTGTTTCTCTTGAAGTACCCCATGCAGAGACTGGCGAAAAAAAACTTTCGTTTGAAAAGGGGTTGCCAAGCTTCCAAAAAACTACTCGTTTGCTGAAATCTCAGCAAACATTTTTTCACCAAATCTTGATGATACTTGGTGGTAATGATCAGTTCACTATTCCCACTTGGCTGCCCAACTTTCACTCTTCTAGGTTCAAGCATTCGTTTCCAGTAACACTTTGAATTTTTAGGTTTCACTCTGTTTTCTGTTATATAGATAGATGTGTTTGAAACTCTAAATCAAACACGGTTTGTGCTAGCTCCTTGAAACTTGACAAAATGAAGTAGTTCTAAGTTCTATCTCTATGGTTTGTTTCCTCTTGAAGTACCCATGCAGAGACTGGCGAAAACACTTTCGTTTTAAAGGGGTTGCCAAGCTTCCAAAAAACTACTAGTTTGCTGAAATCTCAGCAAACATTTTTTCACCAAAACTTGATGATACTTGGTGGTAATGATCAGTTCACTAAGCCCACTTGGCTGCCCAATTTTTACTCTTCTAGGTTCAAGCGTTCGTTTCCAGTAACACTTTGAAATTTTAGGTTTCACTCTGTTTTCTGCTATTATAGATAGATGTCTTTGAAACTCTAAATCAAACACGGTTTGTGCTAGCTCTTGAAACTTGACAAAATGAAGTAGTTGTAAGTTCTATCTCTATGGTTTGTTTCCTCTTGAAGTACCCCATGCAGAGACTGGCGAAAAACACTTTCGTTTGAAAGGGGTTGCCAAGCTTCCAAAAAACTACTAGTTTGCTGAAATCTCAGCAAACATTTTTCACCAAATCTTGATGATACTTGGTGGTAATGATCAGTTCACTAAGCCCACTTGGCTGCCCAATTTTCACTCTTCTAGGTTCAAGCGTTCGTTTCCAGTAACACATAGAATTTTTAGGTTTCACTCTGTTTTCTGCTATATAGATAGATGTGTTTGAAACTCTAAATAAAACACGGTTTGTGCTAGCTCCTTGAAACTTGAGCAAATGAAGTAGTTCTAAGTTCTATCTCTATGGTTTGTTTCCTCTTGAAGTACCCCATGCAGAGACTGGCGAAAAACACTTTCATTTGAAAGGGGTTGCCAAGCTTCCAAAAAACTCCTCGTTTGCTGAAATCTCAGCAAACATTTTTTCACCAAATCTTGATGATACTTGGTGGTAATGATCAGTTCACTAAGCCCACTTGGCTGCCCAATTTTCACTCTTCTAGGTTCAAGCGTTCGTTTCCAGTAACACTTTGAAATTTTAGGTTTCACTCTGTTTTCTGTTATATAGATAGATGTGTTTGAAACTCTAAATCAAACACGGTTTGTGCTCGCTCCTTGAAACTTGACAAAATGAAGTAGGTCTAAGTTCTATCTCTATGGTTTGTTTCCTCTTGAAGTACCCCATGCAGAGACTGGCGAAAAACACTTTCGTTTGAAAGGGTTTGCCAAGCTTCCAAAAAACTACCAGTTTGCTGAAATCTCAGCAAACATTTTTTCACCAAATCTTGATGATACTTGGTGGTAATGATCAGTTCACTAAGCCCACTTGGCTGCCCAATTTTCACTCTTCTAGGTTCAAGCGTTCGTTTCCAGTAACACTTGGAATTTTTAGGTTTCACTCTGTTTTCTGCTATATAGATAGATGTGTTTGAAACTCTACATCAAACACGGTTTGTGCTAGCTCCTTGAAACTTGAGCAAATGAAGTAGTTCTAAGTTCTATCTCTATGGTTTGTTTCCTCTTGAAGTACCCCATGCAGAGACTGGCGAAAAACACTTTCATTTGAAAGGGGTTGCCAAGCTTCCAAAAAACTACTAGTTTGCTGAAATCTCAGCAAACATTTTTTCACCAAATCTTGATGATACTTGGTGGTCATGATCAGTTCACTAAGCCCACTTGGCTGCCCAATTTTCACTCTTCTAGGTTCAAGCGTTCGTTTCCAGTAACACGTTGAAATTTTAGGTTTCACTCTGTTTTCTGCTATATAGATAGATGTGTTTGAAACTCTAAATCAAACACGGTTTGTGCTAGCTCCGTGAAACTTGACAAAATGAAGTAGTTCTAAGTTCTATCAATATGGTTTGTTTCCTCTTGAAGTACCCCATGCAGAGACTGGCGAAAAACACTTTCGTTTGAAAGGGGTTGCCAAGCTTCCAAAAAACTACTCGTTTGCTGAAATCTCAGCAAATATTTTTTCACCAAATCTTGATGATACTTGGTGGTAATGATCAGTTCACTAATCCCACTTGGCTGCCCAATTTTCACTCTTCTAGGTTCAAGCGTTCGTTTCCAGTAACACTTTGAAATTTTAGGTTTCACTCTGTTTTCTGCTATATAGATAGATGTGTTTGAAACTCTAAATCAAACACGGTTTGTGCTAGCTCCGTGAAACTTGACAAAATGAAGTAGTTCTAAGTTCTATCTCTATGGTTTGTTTCCTCTTGAAGTACCCCATGCAGAGACTGGCGAAGAACACTTTCGTTTGAAAGGGGTTGCCAAGCTTCCAAAAAACTTCTCGTTTGCTGAAATCTCAGCAAACATTTTTTCACCAAATCTTGATGATACTTGGTGGTAATGATCAGTTCACTAAGCCACTTGGCTGCCCAATTTTCACTCTTCTAGGTTCAAGCGTTCGTTTCCAGTAACACTTTGAATTTTTAGGTTTCACTCTGTTTTCTGTTATATAGATAGATGTGTTTGAAACTCTAAATCAAACACGGTTTGTGCTCGCTCCTTGAAACTTGACAAAATGAAGTAGGTCTAAGTTCTATCTCTATGGTTTGTTCCTCTTGAAGTACCCCATGCAGAGACTGGCGAAAAACACTTTCGTTTGAAAGGGTTTGCCAAGCTTCCAAAAAACTGCTAGTTTTCTGAAATCTCAGCAAACATTTTTTCACCAAATCTTGATGATACTTGGTGGTAATGATCAGTTCACTAAGCCCACTTGGCTGCCCAATTTTCACTCTTCTAGGTTCAAGCGTTCGTTTCCAGTAACACTTTGAATTTTTAGGTTTCACTCTGTTTTCTGCTATATAGATAGATGTGTTTGAAACTCTAAATCAAACACGGTTTGTGCTAGCTCCTTGAAACTTGAGCAAATGAAGTAGTTCTAAGTTCTATCTCTATGGTTTGTTTCCTCTTGAAGTACCCCATGCAGAGACTGGCGAAAAACACTTTCGTTTTAAAGGGGTTGCCAAGCTTCCAAAAAACTACTAGTTTGCTGAAATCTCAGCAAACATTTTTTCACCAAATCTTGATGATACTTGGTGGTAATGATCAGTTCACTAAGCCCACTTGGCTGCCCAATTTTCACTCTTCTAGGTTCAAGCGTTCGTTTCCAGTAACACATAGAATTTTTAGGTTTCACTCTGTTTTCTGCTATATAGATAGATGTGTTTGAAACTCTAAATAAAACACGGTTTGTGCTAGCTCCTTGAAACTTGAGCAAATGAAGTAGTTCTAAGTTCTATCTCTATGGTTTGTTTCCTCTTGAAGTACCCCATGCAGAGACTGGCGAAAAACACTTTCATTTGAAAGGGGTTGCCAAGCTTCCAAAAAACTCCTCGTTTGCTGAAATCTCAGCAAACATTTTTTCACCAAATCTTGATGATACTTGGTGGTAATGATCAGTTCACTAAGCCCACTTGGCTGCCCAATTTTCACTCTTCTAGGTTCAAGCGTTCGTTTCCAGTAACACTTTGAAATTTTAGGTTTCACTCTGTTTTCTGTTATATAGATAGATGTGTTTGAAACTCTAAATCAAACACGGTTTGTGCTCGCTCCTTGAAACTTGACAAAATGAAGTAGGTCTAAGTTCTATCTCTATGGTTTGTTTCCTCTTGAAGTACCCCATGCAGAGACTGGCGAAAAACACTTTCGTTTGAAAGGGTTTGCCAAGCTTCCAAAAAACTACCAGTTTGCTGAAATCTCAGCAAACATTTTTTCACCAAATCTTGATGATACTTGGTGGTAATGATCAGTTCACTAAGCCCACTTGGCTGCCCAATTTTCACTCTTCTAGGTTCAAGCGTTCGTTTCCAGTAACACTTTGAATTTTTAGGTTTCACTCTGTTTTCTGCTATATAGATAGATGTGTTTGAAACTCTAAATCAAACACGGTTTGTGCTAGCTCCTTGAAACTTGAGCAAATGAAGTAGTTCTAAGTTCTATCTCTATGGTTTGTTTCCTCTTGAAGTACCCCATGCAGAGACTGGCGAAAAACACTTTCATTTGAAAGGGGTTGCCAAGCTTCCAAAAAACTACTAGTTTGCTGAAATCTCAGCAAACATTTTTTCACCAAATCTTGATGATACTTGGTGGTCATGATCAGTTCACTAAGCCCACTTGGCTGCCCAATTTTCACTCTTCTAGGTTCAAGCGTTCGTTTCCAGTAACACGTTGAAATTTTAGGTTTCACTCTGTTTTCTGCTATATAGATAGATGTGTTTGAAACTCTAAATCAAACACGGTTTGTGCTAGCTCCGTGAAACTTGACAAAATGAAGTAGTTCTAAGTTCTATCAATATGGTTTGTTTCCTCTTGAAGTACCCCATGCAGAGACTGGCGAAAAACACTTTCGTTTGAAAGGGGTTGCCAAGCTTCCAAAAAACTACTAGTTTGCTGAAATCTCAGCAAATATTTTTTCACCAAATCTTGATGATACTTGGTGGTAATGATCAGTTCACTAATCCCACTTGGCTGCCCAACTTTCACTCTTCTAGGTTCAAGCATTCGTTTCCAGTAACAGTTTGAATTTTTAGGTTTCACTCTGTTTTCTGCTATATAGATGGATGTCTTTGAAATTCTAAATCAAACACGGTTTGTGCTAGCTCCGTGAAACTTGACAAAATGAAGTAGTTCTAAGTTCTATCTCTATGGTTTGTTCCTCTTGAAGTACCCCATGCAGAGACTGGCGAAAAACACTTTCGTTTGAAAGGGGTTGCCAAGCTTCCAAAAAACTACTCGTTTGCTGAAATCTCAGCAAATATTTTTTCACCAAATCTTGATGATACTTGGTGGTAATGATCAGTTCACTAATCCCACTTGGCTGCCCAATTTTCACTCTTCTAGGTTCAAGCGTTCGTTTCCAGTAACACTTTGAAATTTTAGGTTTCACTCTGTTTTCTGCTATATAGATAGATGTGTTTGAAACTCTAAATCAAACACGGTTTGTGCTAGCTCCGTGAAACTTGACAAAATGAAGTAGTTCTAAGTTCTATCTCTATGGTTTGTTTCCTCTTGAAGTACCCCATGCAGAGACTGGCGAAGAACACTTTCGTTTGAAAGGGGTTGCCAAGCTTCCAAAAAACTTCTCGTTTGCTGAAATCTCAGCAAACATTTTTTCACCAAATCTTGATGATACTTGGTGGTAATGATCAGTTCACTAAGCCCACTTGGCTGCCCAATTTTCACTCTTCTAGGTTCAAGCGTTCGTTTCCAGTAACACTTTGAATTTTTAGGTTTCACTCTGTTTTCTGTTATATAGATAGATGTGTTTGAAACTCTAAATCAAACACGGTTTGTGCTCGCTCCTTGAAACTTGACAAAATGAAGTAGGTCTAAGTTCTATCTCTATGGTTTGTTCCTCTTGAAGTACCCCATGCAGAGACTGGCGAAAAACACTTTCGTTTGAAAGGGTTTGCCAAGCTTCCAAAAAACTGCTAGTTTTCTGAAATCTCAGCAAACATTTTTTCACCAAATCTTGATGATACTTGGTGGTAATGATCAGTTCACTAAGCCCACTTGGCTGCCCAATTTTCACTCTTCTAGGTTCAAGCGTTCGTTTCCAGTAACACTTTGAATTTTTAGGTTTCACTCTGTTTTCTGCTATATAGATAGATGTGTTTGAAACTCTAAATCAAACACGGTTTGTGCTAGCTCCTTGAAACTTGAGCAAATGAAGTAGTTCTAAGTTCTATCTCTATGGTTTGTTTCCTCTTGAAGTACCCCATGCAGAGACTGGCGAAAAACACTTTCATTTGAAAGGGGTTGCCAAGCTTCCAAAAAACTACTAGTTTGCTGAAATCTCAGCAAACATTTTTTCACCAAATCTTGATGATACTTGGTGGTAATGATCAGTTCACTAAGACCACTTGGCTGCCCAATTTTTACTCTTCTAGGTTCAAGCGTTCGTTTCCAGTAACACTTTGAAATTTTAGGTTTCACTCTGTTTTCTGCTATACAGATAGATGTCTTTGAAACTCTAAATCAAACACGGTTTGTGCTAGCTCTTTGAAACTTGACAAAATGAAGTAGTTGTAAGTTCTATCTCTATGGTTTGTTTCCTCTTGAAGTACCCCATGCAGAGACTGGCGAAAAACACTTTCGTTTGAAAGGGGTTGCCAAGCTTCCAAAAAACTACTCGTTTGCTGAAATCTCAGCAAACATTTTTTCACCAAATCTTGATGATACTTGGTGGTAATGATCAGTTCACTAATCCCACTTGGCTGCCCAATTTTCACTCTTCTAGGTTCAAGCGTTCGTTTCCAGTAACACATTGAAATTTTAGGTTTCACTCTGTTTTCTGCTATATAGATAGATGTGTTTGAAACTCTAAATCAAACACGGTTTGTGCTAGCTCCGTGAAACTTGACAAAATGAAGTAGTTCTAAGTTCTATCTCTATGGTTTGTTTTCTCTTGAAGTACCCCATGCAGAGACTGGCGAAAAACACTTTCGTTTGAAAGGGGTTGCCAAGCTTCCAAAAAACTACTAGTTTGCTGAAATCTCAGCAAATATTTTTTCACCAAATCTTGATGATACTTGGTGGTAATGATCAGTTCACTAATCCCACTTGGCTGCCCAACTTTCACTCTTCTAGGTTCAAGCGTTCGTTTCCAGTAACACTTTGAATTTTTAGGTTTCACTCTGTTTTCTGTTATATAGATAGATGTGTTTGAAACTCTAAATCAAACACGGTTTGTGCTAGCTCCTTGAAACTTGACAAAATGAAGTAGTTCTAAGTTCTATCTCTATGGTTTGTTTCCTCTTGAAGTACCCCATGCAGAGACTGGCGAAAAACACTTTCGTTTGAAAGGGGTTGCCAAGCTTCCAAAAAACTACTAGTTTGCTGAAATCTCAGCAAACATTTTTTCACCAAATCTTGATGATACTTGGTGGTAATGATCAGTTCACTAATCCCACTTGGCTGCCCAACTTTCACTCTTCTAGGTTCAAGCATTCGTTTCCAGTAACAGTTTGAATTTTTAGGTTTCACTCTGTTTTCTGCTATATAGATGGATGTCTTTGAAATTCTAAATCAAACACGGTTTGTGCTAGCTCCGTGAAACTTGACAAAATGAAGTAGTTCTAAGTTCTATCTCTATGGTTTGTTTCCTCTTGAAGTACCCCATGCAGAGACTGGCGAAAAACACTTTCGTTTGAAAGGGTTGCCAAGCTTTTAAAAAACTACTCGTTTGCTGAAATCTCAGCAAATATTTTTTCACCAAATCTTGATGATACTTGGTGGTAATGATCAGTTCACTAAGCCCACTTGGCTGCCCAATTTTCACTCTTCTAGGTTCAAGCGTTCGTTTCCAGTAACACTTTGAAATTTTAGGTTTCACTCTGTTTTCTGCTATATAGATAGATGTGTTTGAAACTCTAAATCAAACACGGTTTGTGCTAGCTCCGGGAAACTTGACAAAATGAAGTAGTTCTAAGTTCTATCTCTATGGTTTGTTTCCTCTTGAAGTACCCCATGCAGAGACTGGCGAAGAACACTTTCGTTTGAAAGGGGTTGCCAAGCTTCCAAATAACTTCTCGTTTGCTGAAATCTCAGGAAACATTTTTTCACCAAATCTTGATGATACTTGGTGGTAATGATCAGTTCACTAATCCCCACTTGGCTGCCCAACTTTCACTCTTCTAGGTTCAAGCGTTCGTTTCCAGTAACAGTTTGAATTTTTAGGTTTCACTCTGTTTTCTGTTATATAGATAGATGTGTTTGAAACTCTAAATCAAACACGGTTTGTGCTAGCTCCGTAAAACTTGACAAAATGAAGTAGTTCTAAGTTCTATCTCTATGGTTTGTTTCCTCTTGAAGTACCCCATGCAGAGACTGGCGAAGAACACTTTCGTTTGAAAGGGGTTGCCAAGCTTCCAAAAAACTACTAGTTTGCTGAAATCTCAGCAAACATTTTTTCACCAAATCTTGATGATACTTGGTGGTAATGATCAGTTCACTAAGCCCACTTGGCTGCCCAATTTTCACTCTTCTAGGTTCAAGCGTTCGTTTCCAGGAACACTTTGAATTTTTAGGTTTCACTCTGTTTTCTGCTATATAGATAGATGTGTTTGAAACTCTAAATCAAACACGGTTTGTGCTAGCTCCTTGAAACTTGAGCAAATGAAGTAGTTCTAAGTTCTATCTCTATGGTTTGTTTCCTCTTGAAGTACCCCATGCAGAGACTGGCGAAAAACACTTTCGTTTGAAAGGGGTTGCCAAGCTTCCAAAAAACTACTAGTTTGCTGAAATCTCAGCAAACATTTTTTCACCAAAACTTGATGATACTTGGTGGTAATGATCAGTTCACTAAGCCACTTGGCTGCCCAATTTTTACTCTTCTAGGTTCAAGCGTTCGTTTCCAGTAACACTTTGAAATTTTAGGTTTCACTCTGTTTTCTGCTATATAGATAGATGTGTTTGAAACTCTAAATCAAACACGGTTTGTGCTAGCTCCGTGAAACTTGGCAAAATGAAGTAGTTCTAAGTTCTATCTCTATGGTTTGTTTCCTCTTGAAGTACCCCATGCAGAGACTGGCGAAGAACACTTTCGTTTGAAAGGGGTTGCCAAGCTTCCAAAAAACTACTCGTTTGCTGAAATCTCAGCAAACATTTTTTCACCAAATCTTGATGATACTTGGTGGTAATGATCATTTCACTAATCCCACTTGGCTGCCCAATTTTTATTCTTCTAGGTAGAAGCATTCGTTTCCAGTAACAGTTTGAATTTTTAGGTTTCACTCTGTTTTCTCCTACATAGATAGCTGTGTTTGGAAATCTAAATCAAACACGGTTTGTGCTAGCTCCTTGAAACTTGACCAAGTGAAGTAGTTCTAAGTTCTATCTCTATGGTTTGTTTCCTCTTGAAGTACCCCATGCAGAGACTGGCGAAAAACACTTTCATTTGAAAGGGGTTGCCAAGCTTCCAAAAAACTACTAGTTTGCTGAAATCTCACCAAACATTTTTTCACCAAATCTTGATGATACTTGGTGGTAATGATCAGTTCACTAAGCCCACTTGGCTGCCCAACTTTCACTCTTCTAGGTTCAAGCGTTCGTTTCCAGTAGCAGTTTGAATTTTTAGGTTTCACTCTGTTTTCTGCTATATAGATAGATGTGTTTGAAACTCTAAATCAAACACGGTTTGTGCTAGCTCCGTGAAACTTGACAAAATGAAGTAGTTCTAAGTTCTATCTCTATGGTTTGTTTCCTCTTGAAGTACCCCATGCAGAGACTGGCGAAAAACACTTTCGTTTGAAAGGGGTTGCCAAGCTTCCAAAAAACTACTAGTTTGCTGAAATCTCAGCAAACATTTTTTCACCAAATCTTGATGATACTTGGTGGTAATGATCAGTTCACTAATCCCACTTGGCTGCCCAACTTTCACTCTTCTAGGCTCAAGCGTTCGTTTCCAGTAACAGTTTGAATTTTTAGATTTCACTCTGTTTTCTGTTATATAGATAGATGTGTTTGAAACTCTAAATCAAACACGGTTTGTGCTAGCTCCGTGAAACTTGACAAAATGAAGTAGTTCTAAGTTCTATCTCTATGGTTTGTTTCCTCTTGAAGTACCCCATGCAGAGACTGGCGAAGAACACTTTCGTTTGAAAGGGGTTGCCAAGCTTCCAAAAAACTTCTCATTTGCTGAAATCTCAGCAAACATTTTTTCACCAAATCTTGATGATACTTGGTGGTAATGATCAGTTCACTAAGCCCATTTGGCTGCCCAATTTTCACTCTTCTAGGTTCAAGCGTTCGTTTCCAGTAACAGTATGAATTTTTAGGTTTCACTCTGTTTTCTGCTATATAGATAGATGTCTTTGAAACTCTAAATCAAACACGGTTTGTGCTTGCTCCTTGAAACTTGAGCAAATGAAGTAGTTCTAAGTTCTATCTCTATGGTTTGTTTCCTCTTGAAGTACCCCATGCAGAGACTGGTGAAAAACACTTTCATTTGAAAGGGGTTGCCAAGCTTCCAAAAAAACTACTAGTTTGCTGAAATCTCAGCAAACATTTTTTCACCAAATCTTGATGATACTTGGTGGTAATGATCAGTTCACTAAGCCCACTTGGCTGCCCAACTTTCACTCTTCTAGGTTCAAGCGTTCGTTTCCAGTAACAGTTTGAATTTTTAGGTTTCACTCTGTTTTCTGCTATATAGATAGATGTGTTTGAAACTCTAAATCAAACACGGTTTGTGCTAGCTCCGTGAAACTTGACAAAATGAAGTAGTTCTAAGTTCTATGTCTATGGTTTGTTTCCTCTTGAAGTACCCCATGCAGAGACTGGCAAAAAAAACTTTCGTTTGAAAGGGGTTGCCAAGCTTCCAAAAAACTACTCGTTTGCTGAAATCTCAGCAAACATTTTTTCACCAAATCTTGATGATACTTGGTGGTAATGATCAGTTCACTAAGCCCACTTGGCTGCCCAATTTTCACTCTTCTAGGTTCAAGCGTTCGTTTCCAGTAACACTTTGAAATTTTAGGTTTCACTCTGTTTTCTGCTATATAGATAGATGTGTTTGAAACTCTAAATCAAACACGGTTTGTGCTGGCTCCGTGAAACTTGACAAAATGAAGTAGTTCTAAGTTCTATCTCTATGGTTTGTTTCCTCTTGAAGTACCCCATGCAGAGACTGGCGAAGAACACTTTCGTTTGAAAGGGGTTGCCAAGCTTCCAAAAAACTTCTCGTTTGCTGAAATCTCAGCAAACATTTTTTCACCAAATCTTGATGATACTTGGTGGTAATGATCAGTTCACTAATCCCACTTGGCTGCCAAATTTTTATTCTTCTAGGTTGAAGCATTCGTTTCCAGTAACAGTTTGAATTTTTAGGTTTCACTCTGTTTTCTCCTACATAGATAGCTGTGTTTGGAATTCTAAATCAAACACGGTTTGTGCTAGCTCCTTGAAACTTGACAAAATGAAGTAGTTCTAAGTTCTATCTCTATGGTTTGTTTCCTCTTGAAGTACCCCATGCAGAGACTGGCGAAAAACACTTTCATTTGAAAGGGTTGCCAAGCTTCCAAAAAACTACTAGTTTGCTGAAATCTCAGCAAACATTTTTTCACCAAATCTTGATGATACTTGGTGGTAATGATCAGTTCACTAAGCCCACTTGGCTGCCCAACTTTCACTCTTCTAGGTTCAAGCGTTCGTTTCCAGTAACAGTTTGAATTTTTAGGTTTCACTCTGTTTTCTGCTATATAGATAGATGTCTCGAAACACTAAATCAAACACGGTTTGTGCTAGCTCCGTGAAACTTGACAAAATGAAGTAGTTCTAAGTTCTATCTCTATGGTTTGTTTCCTCTTGAAGTACCCCATGCAGAGACTGGCGAAAAACACTTTCGTTTGAAAGGGGTTGCCAAGCTTCCAAAAAACTACTATTTTGCTGAAATCTCAGCAAATATTTTTTCACCAAATCTTGATGATACGTGGTGGTATTGATCAGTTCACTAATCTCACTTGGCTGCCCACCCTCACTCTTCTAGGT